>NW_006371125.1:0-938 GCF_000327345.1 Myotis davidii
GGAATGGCTTCACTCTCAATGGAGTAATTTCAGAAAATACGTATTCGGCACTTACTATGGCCAGGCACTAGGCTAAGTAAGTGCTACAGCAAAATAATAAGTTACTTTTCATGGAAAGGAAGTAACGGAATGAATGCAATTAGAATGCACTGTGATTACATGCTAAAATGTTATGTGAAAATGGATGTTGTGTGTCAGAGGATGGAACAATTAACACATGGGGGAGGAGACTTCCGTTTTCACAAAGGCATGTTTGAAATAGTTCTAACTAAAATATAACTAGAAGTGTATCAACAGATATCCCTAGTCAGACAAGACAAACCACAAATTGGGAAAAGATATTGATGATGCAGATAACTATTCACTAAACTTTTCAAAAATAAAGAACTTGCACTTCTTCTAGGGGACCTGAACTAAGACAAAGGCAGCAAGCAATGGTTGCCATACATGGAATCTAGAAAATAATGGAATCAGTTCAGGAGGGCAGCTAGGTCCCACGATGAGAGCTGTGCATTAGGGATCATAAAGCAACAAGTTCAGATTGAAGCAAAGGAGAAGTGGCCTCTAGGGGAGAGTTTTCTGGAACATAAGGAAGACTCTAAAATAGTAGATATGATGGAAGACATGAAATAATTGTGGCTATGATAGAAGCCAAAACTACAAGGGGAAAATAATTAGAAACACCAAGAAAAACAAAAACTAAGAAGGAAATGTAATCAGAGTATAAGCTGTCATCTGCAGTGAACTGTATGTATTAACCAATAAAGCTGAAGACTATTCATGATTATTAAATAGAACATAAATGTTGTTAACCTGGATAATGTAAGAATACAGATGACAAAAGTTGAGAGAAGGGAGGAGAGTCAAAGGAAGCATCAGAGTGTTAATGTCATCTCACACATTAGAGGGCTACATACTGTTGGTAGCCAATAAAATAA
>NW_006371126.1:0-938 GCF_000327345.1 Myotis davidii
TCGAGCTCATAAAAATATTTTTCTTTCTACAAAGACTGACAACAACAAACATACCTATGTTTGTATGTACTTAGTATGTTTTTGTACATTAGCTCACATCATTCTCCCAGCACCCCACCGAGGGTGAGTGTTATAACCTAAAACCTCACAGAGAAGGGCATGGCCTTTTGTATCTGATCTGTTAGTAGGAGGGACAGGTTAGAGGCCCACTCACCTGCTTCTAGGTTGATGCTCTGATTCCTCTTTCAAAGCTGGGATTTCCCACTCTAGAAGTGAGAGCTTGAAATGTACACATGTCACAATCAATGATTGAAATAACCTGCCACAAGCCAAGAACATTTCAAACGTTTGTCGGCGTTACCAGTCGTTTGTCATCGAAGAACAAGATGTTAAGTCGGGCTCAGCTCTCCTACAAGGGTCTTTGCTGCCCATCCCAGCAGGGACTACCACATCTGCAGGGTGGTGACAGCTCACGAAAGGGGCGGCTGCCTTTCAGAAGGAGGCTTGTTTCTGATCCCCTGTTATGGGGTCATGGGGCGAGGGAGAGTAAGCCTGAAGAAAATGAGGGATAGCCAACGTCCCCTCCCCACTCAAAAAATGTCTCTACTCACATTTCACAGGGAAAGGTTAACTAGACCATCGTTTGGGTTTTACTTCATCATTTGTCTTAAGTGAGATCAGTCCTATTTATAAATGAGAGTTTTGTTTGGGGGGGAAGGAGAAGTTATTTCCTAGTCTGGGAATAGCCCAGGTGGGCGTCCAGGTGTAGTTCCCTCTGGGATCCTTCACCACCAGAGGCCAGGGTGCCAAGAGGGCAGGAGGCAGGCGGTAAAATGGTAAAAACATAACAGGCAACAACAAAACAATGACTGGCTTCTTTTGCAATCTTGCTTAGAGTGCCCAAATCATCCAGTTTGTAAAGCTCAATACATGTTTAC
>NW_006371127.1:0-938 GCF_000327345.1 Myotis davidii
AAAAAATGATTTTGCCCTTATAAAGTATTTTTTCTCCTAAACACTGATCTCTACCTTCTGAGGCCTCACTACAGATAAAGAAAAAACACTGAGGCCTTCGGTAGAAGTTATAAAACACATACCTGCTACCTATATTTTATTTTAAGAGCAAATGGGAACAGATGCCAGCTATTCAGTAGTGCATGAACCATGTATCAAAAGCAAACCCTTTAGGGTTCAACCTGCTTCTTCCTCAACCAAAATATAAAAAAGCAGAGCCTGATAAGAGACAGTTCACCTATTGACAGGTCATTGAAGAATATGCTACCACATATTCTAGTGACTACAGAAAGCAAACAATTTAAAGAAAGAGAAATTTAAGAGAAAGAAGTATGAACCACAGCAATTAAAGGGAAACATTTGTATTGGGCAAGAGGTTCTAAACATGGCATGATGAGAAATAATAGAAGTAGATCTGAGGATGAAGAAGTGTAACCTAGGTAATAAAGTAGACTAGACAACTATTAAAAGACTAAGTTCTTGATCTAATTAAGAAGGTATGACAGTCTTTAAGTTGATAAAAAATGGATAGATTAAAATCTCATTGCTATTTCTACTTCAATTATCAGCAAGACATGTAGTATCAATTAAAATTATGAATATCATCATATAAAATTAAGACAGCAAAGACCATGTGTGGAAGATTGTGAAAATGATAGAATATTTTCCATCTTCTCCAATCAAAATGTGGAGCCCATATCCCCACTTATTGAATCTGGAGTGGCCTTCTAACTTGCTTGGACCAGGAGGATACAGCAAAAGTCATGTGTGAATTCTGAACCTAGTCCTCAAAAGGCTTGCAAATTCTTGCTGCTTTTAAAACTCTTGCAACCAGACCAGCAATCATGGCTCAGTGGTTGAACAATGACCTATTAACCAGGAGGTCATGGTTAGATTCC
>NW_006371128.1:0-938 GCF_000327345.1 Myotis davidii
CTCTGAAAGCAATGGGAAAAATATCCTCAGGTGGGGATTGACAAAATCAACAATAAAAATAAAGTGCTGGCTCCACTTCTGCTTCCCTTTGACAGTATAAATGGATGTTGGGCAATTTGAGCATAATTAGAGAGAATGAGAACCTGGTTTCAGATTATGTCATTCCTAATTGAGATAGTATTTATAGCGACCAAACTGAGGGATTTTTATATTGAGAAAGTTTCCCCAATATTAATGACATGACTCACTGGGGACAGCCACACAGTCACTCCTACTCAATCATTAAGAAAGCCAAACAGTGGCTTTTAATTTTTCATGCTGGTGATTCTCTTCATATAGCCATGGTGTGATAAAGGGTGATTCATCTCTTCTGTGACTCATTCATGGACCGAGGAGCCCCTTGTACTAGATGTAGTTCCTGCAGAGATCATATTCCTAATGTTCAGCTTTCTTTTTGGCAATCAGTTCCCTGGCATATCAGTCCAACATGGTCGATGTGTAGAATAAGACATGGGTTGGACTCCCTACCTGCTTCCATCTGGCCTACTAGCCAATATGCTGTAAGTGCTGTCTACCTGGACTAGGAAAAATCTGGAATGGCGTCATCTGAGTGACTTAAGCACATGTAACTCCTATCACGAAAAGGATTTGTTCCACAAAGCCAAAGAATTACTGAGAGAGAGGGACATAGAGTCCCAATTATGGGATAGTCATGAAACCTTCTCCCCAGTCTCAAGATACCTAATGAACATTTAAACAGTTCTCATGATGGCAAATGCATAGGTTCTGGAGCCAAAGGAGCAGGGTAGCATCGATAACTACCCCCTTTATCTTTTCTATGTAAAGTGTGGACAGCAATGTCTGCCTTGTCATATAGATATGGCATCCCCCCAAAGATGTATATGCACACTTCGAATAATTATAAAGGCAGTGTTTAT
>NW_006371129.1:0-938 GCF_000327345.1 Myotis davidii
TCTGCCTGCTCTACACCTTCGCCAGAATATGAATTATTCATAGTACCTTCCCTTCTGTGAGTGAAAAAAGTCCCACAATAATGCATCTGATTCATTAAGTCTAGGTCACATGTGAAAGTCACACCATTCCATCTCATGAGTGAGTTAAAAGGAAACTTCGAAAGTAAATTCTGGCATTTCCCTCCCTTTATCCGTGAAAGTAATACTGATGAAGTGGTAAATTCTCTTTAAAAAAGGACTTCTGATTAAAAGTGGTTGGGTACCAAAATCATGACATAGGTCCACTATACTATCATGGCAGATTTCAAAAATGGGCATAAATTTTTCCTACATATCTGCTCAGGCATTCACAATGTGAGTAATGCACTCCTCAGATCAAAGGGTAGAACATCCTGGCCCCAACCTTGACCCCAGCCGACGTGTGACCTACTTGCACAAGGCAATGAGGTATTCGTGGCACTGTGCTGGCTCCCAGCCTGGGCCTCAGGGACATCCATGCCTCCGCTGTCCCTCTAAGAACTCTGCTGCCACAGTGGAGACAGCAGCAAGTTAACATCCTAAAGAATGGGGAGTTAATCAAGCAGATGAAGCCGTTGCGGCCTTGGCCCTGACACATGAGAGAGACAAGGAGGAGACACCAGGCAACCTGTAGCTGATGTCAGATGCATATGTGAGCTCCACGGAGCATACAACCCAGTTTACACCAGAATAACTGCCCAGCCATCCTGCAAACCATGAGTCATGTATGCTTGATGCTGTAAGCCAGGAAGACTCAGGGTGGATTTTATGCAGCCAAAGCTATCTGATAGACTTTTACAAAGTCATTTGGACAAGGCGTTCCTGTATCTGATGGGCTCCACATACTTGAAATTCTTTTGGAAGGTAGGTGTAGGTAAGGTGAACCTTCCAGAGGTCGGCAAACTCATTAGTCAACAGAG
>NW_006371130.1:0-938 GCF_000327345.1 Myotis davidii
TGTCTTCCTGCCTTCCCCTCTGTTCTGCACATCCAGGCTCTCTCTCTCTCACTCTCAGAATTAAAAGGGACTAGCTGATGCCTGGGCAGCCCTGACACGCTCTGGCGGCATCAAACACTCTGGTCGGTCTGGGGCTGCCTCTGCCAGGGGCGATCAGCCCGCCAGTTCGGAACGGTTGTATAACAGGCAGTTTTGGTCCTCACCGCCTGGGAGCTGGGGCGCCGCTTTTGAGACCAGCATCAGGCAGCCTGTATCATCTTTGGATTCAGTGGAAAAAGAAAACACAAAGGTATTTCCATGTGTAGAAATAAAAAGAGATCAGCGAAGGGCCGTGAACTGATAAAGCATCTGAGCAGATCCAACAGGAAGATTCTATCTTGAGGTAAGAGTGTTAGTTCTGGAGTAGGTTGAATCCTACCTCCATCACAGTGAAACTCTTAAACTGTAAGATTTGTTTGCCCCATCTGTGAAATGTAATACTTCGTCCCTGCTCCATTGTTTATAGCTAAGCATTGATAAAAGGGAACCATACATGGTCCATATTTTTCATTTTTGAAACTCTAGGTTTGTGATCTTGGGTGAATCACTTTATCATCTCTGTGCCTCAGTTTCCTTAAATGTAAAATGGGAGTACCATTGATATCTACTCATAAAGTTGTGTGTATTTAACACAAATGAAGTACTGAGATTAGTGCCTGGCATAGAATATGTAACCAATAGTTGCTAGATATGGCAATGAGATTGTCTTCATATTTCTTGTTTGCAAATGACAGACCCATCTTGATTGAACTCTTCTAGGGCAAAAGGTGGTGGTGGTGATGGGCCCGAGTAATCAAATTATGGACAAGATGAGAATACAGCTGGGGCAAGAGGATCTCTTTCTCTCTCCAGATCTCAGATTTCTCCTTTATGCCTGCCAAGGTTTATTATTATTATTA
>NW_006371131.1:0-938 GCF_000327345.1 Myotis davidii
AAAAAAAGGAAAATTAGAGGCTCTCTTCCTTTGGCACCATAGAAACTCCCAGAAATTAGTTGGAATTCTGGGGGAAAGCTGAGAGAACCCCTAACTGGCAAAGGCTTAATTTATATCATTCAGTTTCAACGTAAAAATGATTTAGAAAAAAAGTTAATTTTTTTTAATACCTGAGTTTATGATTACTGTTACATGAACATAAATCTTGGCTTTCTCCTCATTACTTTTCCACTCACACTGTCTACAAAAGTGTAGTTCATACCAAAGTTATTGTTAGTTATTTCAAACAAGAACTGAAATTAGACCAGTTAGTATATATGTAATTGCACATGGGTAATGCACAGTCATTTCAATGCCTACCCTGTCAGGCCTCCAGGGCTGGTAGGATTTGAAATGACTGCTCATTACCTATGTGCAATGGGTAAAACAAAGCTCACTATGTATTAAGAAGCTTGAAAATGTATCGACAACCAGGGCTGACTAAGAGCCTCAGTGATATTTACTTTAATAACCAAATCAGAAACCCAACACATAAAATGTCACTGTTCTAGTGAGGAAGAAAAACACAATTAAGATACTTGAAATTCCAAATGTTAGAGATTAAGAAGGAAGCTAACACAATATGCTGCTCTATCTCTCGGTAAAGCAGTTACACAAATAAGTCTATCTGTCCATCCTCTGGGATTAAGATCAATTGTAGCAACATAGAATGTTGGAATTAAAATGGTTCAAAACCATCTGGTCAAATATTCTCATCAACAGAGGTGAGACTTGAGATCCAGAAACATTAAAAGATTTTTTTAGGGCCCTGGCCCGTGCAGTTCAGTGACAGAGCATCAGCTGCATAAGGAAGGGTCACGGGTTCGATTCCTGGTGAAGGGCATGTACCTGGGTTACAGGTTCCTTCCCTGGCCCTGGTTGGGGTGCATGTGGGAGGT
>NW_006371132.1:0-938 GCF_000327345.1 Myotis davidii
AAGACAATCTACATATATGAAAGAATATGGAAATAAATCTATAATATGTCAAACAGGGTTTTATATATATGCACTTGTGTATAAGTGTGAATATTGCTATTTGGCAATTTATTTATTTAGAAATTACAGATGGGAACATAGATAATGGTGTTGAGCTGAAATGATTTATCTCCAGGTACTGGAAGTAGAGCTAGAAAATATGTGTGAGTTGGGGTGTATTTGAATGCGTGCATGTGCATGTGTGTGCATACTTGTGTGAATAGATGTGTATCTATATTTGTTTTCCCATATTCCAGTAATTGCATTACACTCTTATTGTTAGAAAAAATTGAAGATATTTTGATACTGAAGAAATAATCAACCACATGATATATGCAGATAAAGGGGTAAGCTATTTTTTGTTTTTCAGTAACATGTGCGAAAAGGTATATTTTTAGTAAGGGATAAAAAGCTTTATCTTGGGTGGTTGGTATAGGTAACCAAGAGCCTATTATTGAGAAAGATTCACAGGCTCTATTACTGCTCAGAGGGAAAGAAATGTCACTATGGTAATGAATGCTATGCATGGGGCAGTATTTTAGCACTTGCAGTATGTGCTCATCATTTCTGTTTTAAATCAGTAGGGTTCTATTCTATACCCCAAACACTATTTAAACCCTCCTTTGCCTAAAATTAAGTGGTGCTCTTAAAAATCTAGATAACATTTTACGTTAAGAAAGAGGATCACAGGCATATGTGATTGCCAGTTTTAAACAATTTACCATTTGAAGCTCAGACTGATCTTAATTTTGCCTTATATAAAGTAATTGAATGATAAACCTGTAGAAAAAAAACAGAATGCACTCATGAAAGGCAGGTCTGACCTGGACTAGCCCCAGTGAAAGGCCATGACGTGTAAAGAGAGGCAGGAGCAAGAAAGAGAAGCAAAACGTAAATGG
>NW_006371133.1:0-938 GCF_000327345.1 Myotis davidii
GGTTTTTTTTCTCTTCTAGGAGTGATTCTGCCAGTTAAGTCATATTTTTAGTTCCATGTTCTGCCAGGTAGCAACAGATTTGTAGGACCATGGGAGATTCTTTCTCTCATAGAAGCCCATCATCCGGCCCAGGAGTGTTTCATCAGAAGTTACAGTTTCACAAATGCTTATTGCACTGGAGTCTCAGGTTCCACACTTCAACCCCGCAGGCTGCGTGTCGCCTTTTGGATTAGCTGGTCCTGTGGAAAGATACTCCATGAAGGCATGGAGAGATTTTGTTTAGCAGTGTAATATTACAGTGATGATACTGATTTATTTTTTAAAATCCTGTTTAGCAAGAGTTTATCTTCATCAACATACCAGTTCCTATACTCTTTAGATCCAGGCACTATGTTCATAAACTTCTTGCATTTTCAGCCCTAAAAAAAGTAATTGCTAAACATTTTGGACAATACTTGAACAGAGACGACAGAGAATTCAGGATTAGATATATACAGAAAGCCTTAAAATATCTGAAACCATCTAATATTGGCGAAGTAAACATTGGGTTTCTTTTTCTTTTTAATTCCAACTCACCTTCAAGATCCAAAATTTAAGAAACACAAATGTTCAAAGTCCTAAATAGTAAAAATTATTCTCAATGATAGTAGGAATGAGTCTTTCTGACTATATAACTAGAGACAAGCAAAACTTTTTGTGGCACACTTCATTTTACAGTAGCTAACTTTAGTTTTCAGAACAGCATTATTGTAAATCTTTCAGGATCATCAAAATGAAAATATTCTGTCAGTGACATTTCATACAGCAGTTCCTGTTTCACTGTCCCTATGTAAAAAGCAGGAGAATATACAGAACTTTACATATCAGACAGTTTCCTAAGTAATCACTGAGCCTCATGTCTTCTCTTCCTTTTCTTTTCTTTTTTAAAAAATATATTT
>NW_006371134.1:0-938 GCF_000327345.1 Myotis davidii
GGACCTCACGGACCACCGGTTGGCGACCACTGCGGTCTAGAGAAAGGCATGACCTAAAGTCTTTCCTCCAGGGGCCTTAAGGTAGCTCAGGCTCCTGTGACTTCAGGATTCACCTCAGCTAGTATCTTGTAGGCTCATTATCTTTGGTGACTTAGCAGAAGTTCCCTTCCTTGCCCACTAATTGGAAGCTGCCCTGAAACTAGATGCCAGGAGAGATGAACCAGATGTAGTTTCCATGAACATTGAGGAAGATGTAGATGTGGGAGCTCCTCAGACTCAAGAGAGGAAAAGTAGTAGTATAAGCATCAGGATTCTAACTCACATGGGGTATGACTCCTGAAATGGTGGCCCCAGAACTATGAGAGGTTTTGAAAGTCAGCCCTAATTTGAGTGGAGAATGCTTAACAATTTCTCATCAAAACTTGCATATATTACTTTTCAAGGTGCACATTTTGTATGACAATATGGAACTCAGCTGTTAATTTGTACCCAAATGATGTGGAAACTAAGAAATAAGGCAAATAAGTTCAAACTACAAGTTATTTCAAATCACATATCAACCATTTTCTCACAGCAATAATGTGCTTCCTGGTTGTTCTGCTTAGAGTGAAGTAATGATACCATATATATTAGGTGATCCTGTAGCCTCACTTGTTACCCCACCTGTAAAATGGAGCAGATTAATAGCCGATTTTAGTAGAGATACATACCTCTCCTTTATGAGGTTATGTTGTTAATTGGCTGAAATTAAGTCCCCTGGTTTATTTTATAATTAAATTCATTTGAAATATGATATTGGAGGAGAGCTCTATGGATACCATGGACTGCCAGAATGATGAACAAGTGGCTTCTAGAGCAAATTAAGCCAGAAACATCACTGGAGGCAAATGGACAAAACTGAAGCTGTCCTACAGGACACATCATGAGAAGGTAGGGTG
>NW_006371135.1:0-938 GCF_000327345.1 Myotis davidii
GGAGTCTCTCTATCTAAAGATTTCAGTGCACACATGTAAAGAGCTTGAGAGATATTCTTAGAAGGAACTCATCCACCATGCAGTGCAGTGCAAGGTCAACTTTCTGAAATGAGCCGGCTGCTCAGAGCCTAGTTTATACTGGCTTTTTGCCTTCTCATTGATTTGAGAGAGTTTCAGACTAGCTTAGCCTTCAAGCCTCTATAAGGATATTGAGAGCAGTTGGGAAGGAGATGGACGATGAAAGGGCTGACATTTAGGTAATAAAAGGGTAGGGATAGAAGACAACACACTGAACAAGAATAAAGTCCATCAGTTAACACCCACAAAAGTAGGGTGACAGCATGAAAACAGACTCACTGCAGGGGTATAAGTCAGACAGACAGAAACCATTCAATGAAATAAAGTAAAAACAAGAAAGTTCCACCTTCTATGAAAGCAGCAGGTACTTCAAAATAACAAACAAATTCCATACCAAGATGAGAATTATTCTGTTAATGTTCCTTGAGTTTGATTGCACATCAACAAAAATGTTCTGACACAGATTCATATTACGTTGAAATTTGTTTCTGCTATGTGGCAGGGGGACTTGGAAGGTTCTATTGCAATGGTCCTGTAGTGTGTAGAGTGATAAAGACAAATGACTTGACAATGCTTCTCTTTGAAATGTTTCTCCTGAAAACTTGGTTTGTTTTCATCTCATGTATATTGTAAATCTTGTAACTACCAGGTTGCCTCAGTGAGCCACTAAAATGCTCAGAGCCAACCTGCCAACCTGTCAGAGCCAACCTGACATTCCTCTCCCTAATGTCATTTTCCTAGTTCCATTTTAATATTACGATAATTACTTCATGCATTTGTTTCTATTCTGCTGAATTTTGTGCATTTGGTCACCAGTTGAAGATGCCTTTTATTTTTTATTTTATTTTATTTTTTTTAGG
>NW_006371136.1:0-938 GCF_000327345.1 Myotis davidii
CACCCATGGCCCCAGGGCACGGTCTACACCCCTGCCCTCAGAGTCGGACTCACTTGCCATCCACAGCCTCCACCAGCCGGACCTTGATCTCCTGCGCCCACAGCGCCCAGAGCATGCGTTCCCGCCGGTCCTGCCGCCGCTTCAGGTTGATCATGAAGACCTGTGGCACAGAGCCTGTTGGACTCTCCAGCCCTAAGTTCCCCACCCTTCCCCCTCCCGCCCCAGAAGGCCTGGCCCACCTCGTCGAAGCCCATCTTGTCAGGCATCTTGGTAGGCACCGAGACAAACCGGGAGGGCTCTGCTGGGGGGTGCTTCACTGCGGGGCAGAAAGAAGCCGAGGGGGGGCTTGGGTCATGGGGTGCGGTGGTGGGGAGCATTCCAACCTCTCTCCATTGCGTCCTCCGCATCTCCTCCACGGCTCCATATCAGCCTGAGGTTGGAGAACTGCCTGACCTGTCCCCAACCATAATCCTGGTGGGAAGGCTCTCCCTCACCTCCTACTCACGCCGGCTGTTAGCACACCAACCTCATCCATTCCTACCTCAGAACCTTTGCACATGCTGAGCCTCTGCCTGGAACACCCTTCCTTCCTCCTCCCCCTACCCCAGTTCTCAGCTAAGATGCCATGTTGAGGAGGGGTGAGTCTCCCACTGCCCTCAGGTTGAGTCAGGCACCTCTTCCCGCTCCCCACAGCACTGGGGCTTCCATCATCAAACCTCCACCCTGCTATCCTAACTCGCTGTCTACTGTGAGCCCCGTGAAATGAACACCAAGTCTGTCCACGCACACTGGGTCTCCAGCGCCCAACATAGGGCTCAGCATACAGCAGGCGCTCAATAACTGCTCATAGAATGAACCAAGGATGAATGGCCTTGACCTACCCGGGCCTCAGATTCCTCATCTATAAAATGGGCTGATAACACCTCAGAGGTTATTCA
>NW_006371137.1:0-938 GCF_000327345.1 Myotis davidii
GAAAAAACAACCGGGTGTCATGGGCTGACAGCAGGATGCCATTTGTAAATGTGCCCCCAGATTGGGTGACACCTGTTCAGAGAAGAGATTCAAGTCTTCAGGGCCCTCCACTTGGTCTCCTCTCAGGATGGGTACACTTCTTAATAGTATGTGTGAATACGATTTCTTCAGCTGTCTTGTAGCAAATATGAGGAAAAACTGTCACTGGCTTTTCTGTCTGCCTCAAAACAGAGGATCATAAGGCCGTGGGAAGTGATTCCCACAATATTTATTAGGTTGGTTATCATCAAAATAATGCTTCAAGTACTCTAGAGTTTGACTTCTAGCACTGCAAAAAGGGGAAAGGAAACATAACACAACTATTCTGAAATGCATTTTTCAAAATTAGTTGTTTGATCATATATCAAATGGTGGTGATGAAAATGTATTAGACTGCAAAACAATGATATAATAATGTAAACTCACAAGATATATAGGAACCACCCAAATACTCTAGAATGTGTCCTATATCACAGCACTCCATGGGGTTTACTAATGGCTTGGGGCGAATGAACCGGCACAGAGGGACAATGTAATGCTCTTAAATGACACCATGTGGGACTTTGATCAAAAGGGATCACTGCATTGGAGGAAGAGTTGATCTGGATAACCCTTTAAATTTGATAAGATACTGGGATGTATAAAAGAACACTTAGAATTTGAGGAGAATGCCTTAGTAAACACCCCCAGATATCTGGAGGCCTGGGAAATTTTAGTGGATTTGTATCATTTTTGTGTGTGTAATTACCTGTAAGATACCAACTATCCAAGGAATCTCAGGCTAGAATTTCAATCTGTCAACTTGAGCCAGTCGTACTGTGAATGCCTTAAGCATCCGGGCAAATTCTGGAGTATAAGACTGCAGACTCCTAGAAGTGGGATCACTGGGTCAATTGGGA
>NW_006371138.1:0-938 GCF_000327345.1 Myotis davidii
AATATCCTCGGGTGAGGATTAACAAAACAAAATTTGACGATAGACCCAAGGACATTCAAGCTTTCCTAATAAGAACTTTGAGGATGTTGAGTCAAATATGAAAAGGCTATTTAGTACCCTGAATGCAAATGCCTCCCATGAGGGGAGGGAGTGTTGTTGTTCTTGTTTTGCTTTTTGCTAAATTTAAACATGGAAACATTTCATTTGCCTAATGAGTGGAGGACTGCAAATGTGCATTCTGCTCCAACATCCCACCAGGAACCCTTAAAATAAAAGACAGACTGGAAAACTTCCTCTACGAAAACCTCTCATGTATCAACCAAACTCTTAAACAGTCTGAGAGAAGAGGTCCATTTCCACAGGTATGCTCAGCGATGGTGCCTTTAATTGCTCTGAAACCTGATCTAGCTTAAAAGAACTGATCAACTTCAAAGGAAAAGCGTGTCCCCTCTGATTCTGCCACTTTAATTAATGAGAAATAATTAATAACCCTTTTGCCTCAGAAGAGCATCCCCATATTGTGAAACAACCTTTACCTACAAGGGAAGGAGAAGGAAAATAGCCTCACGTGGAGATTAAGGAAAATCCTTCATATAGTTGTCTAATTTGTGACAAATTAAAAAGCTCAGAGCTTCCACACACTGGTCCTGCGAGGGGTCCATTCAGCCATATTATCACTCAAGATTCAAAATTCACCCAAGAAACCTTCACAGACACCTACTTTGAGTGGAGTAGGAGTGCAGAGTGTTCTGTTCTTAGCGTGGAAAGATAATGGAAGTATCACACCCTTGCCCCCAGGGTGTTTATTTCATAATTGAATACAGCTTTGAAATAATTAGTTAAGCATTAAAGTCACGCTTTTATGGGAGGATTTAACAGTGGAGTACATTCAGGGATTCTCCTCTTTTAAAAGATCTAATGATAACGTTAGAGAAAAA
>NW_006371139.1:0-938 GCF_000327345.1 Myotis davidii
CTGGTGCATGAATTTGTGCACTGAGCCTCTAGTCATTTAATAAAATCAATCTAACACAGGAATCTGTTGTTTCAGGGACTGTATTGTCTTTATAATTCTTTATGACTTTCATCTTGAACATCATTAAATAAATGGACCTTGAAAATATATTCTATTCAACACATTTTGAAAATCATTCATTCATGAAATTGGTGCTCAGACAGTATCCATGAAAATATAATCATATATAATTCATGATCATCAAAATCCTGTTATGGATTATCCATATACTTTAAGACAAGAAATGTTTATACCATCATTCAGAGTTCTTACATTAAGAAACATTTTAAGTTATGAGTAATTTTTAAGAAAATATTTAAAATTTTTCTATTTTCTGAAGAGTAACTCAATATCTGCTGGGCACATATAAGTACTATCTCATTGTATGAGTCTTCCATTTTTGTATACAAGGTATAACATAAAGTGAAGTTTTGTCATATTATTTATTAGACCATATGAACTACCTGTTTAGCTCACCTAGAGAGAGGAAAACAAGCTTAAACAAATATGTGGAAACTATATTTTTCAAATTGGTTGTTAATTAAGATGGTTTATTCTCAGTCTTTTCTTTCTTTACTTGCTGTTTAGACTATTATCATAATCAGATTCATGTTCAATACCAGGGTGCCTGGGGCCAGAGTAGAGATAGAGGTTCATATGTTTATAAATATTTGAAAGTTAGAGATGAAAACAACAAGTTACAATGTAAAATAGGTTTCACCCTTCTCCAGTGATAAATTTCTTCATAAAACCCTGGAGGTCAGATTTGAACTTATACTCCTTTGACTGACTGCTTACAAATTCCTCTGACCTTTAACCATGCTGCACCACTTTTTACCAGTGGGGCTCTGCCACCCATCCCACCTTTGCAACAGCTGCCTCCTAACAACCCTCAGGTT
>NW_006371140.1:0-938 GCF_000327345.1 Myotis davidii
AGAAGAACAAAGTTGGAGGATTAACACTAATTGATTTTCAGACTTTCTCTACAGTAGTTAAGATAGTGTGGCATAGTTTTTAGAAACTAAGAAAAGAGAACATCTTCTGATCTCAAGCTAGAGAAGGGTTTCTTAGAGAAGATGCAAACAGCACTAAAGGAGAAAGATTGGTACATTAGATCTCAGTAAAATTAAAAACATCTTTTCATGTACAAATATCATAAAGAACATACAGATCCAAGCCCCAGGATGTTAAAGATGCATACATTTGCACTTCAGCAATTTCTCTTCTGGAGAAACTCTTAAACATAAAATACATATCTTGGTGCCCATGTATATACAGCATTGGTTGTAACAGCAAAAACAAACAAAAATAAAAAAACAGAAAAACGAGAAACAGCTCAACTGTGCATCAGCAATAGATTGGATAAATGCATTGCAGCATTTTCATACAATAAAATAAAAGGCAACAAGAACATAAACAAACCACAGTTACAGGAACGTGACTGAAATGCACCTCACCTTTCATGATCAAAGGAAGCAAGCCAGGAAAACGATATACATGAATATATTCTTAATGCCACTTTTCCTAGAGCCCCCGAGGGGGTCTCTCACCCCTGCCTTTGTCCACCCGTCAGCGTCCATGGGAACTTGCATCCAAAGTTCCCCAAAACACCAGCCCCCAGGGAGCCACAGGGCAACTGAGTCCCTAAGGACAGGGAAAGAAAGTCCTCTGCCCACTTTAGCTTGTACTTTGTTCTTGTTTGAGCCCCAACTCTTTCTAAGTCTCTCAACAAAACAACTTCAGTGTTGACTTCTGTTCCTCCAAAGGGTATCAAACCAACCGGCATGACAAGAGGCAGGGAGGAAGGCGGGTGTGCTGATCTCGGGCTGATGCCAAGCCTCTGAGCCTGCCCTAGGGTTGCCCACAAGAAACA
>NW_006371141.1:0-938 GCF_000327345.1 Myotis davidii
ACAATGTTCATGATCACACATTAGAAAATTAAGCATTACTAATGATAGTGAAACAGACCCATGAATTACTGATAAAATAATGCTCCTCAGATGAAGGTTAGTATCATTTGTATATTGTGGTTTTGAACACAAAGATATATGCTCTGAGTTTGTATAGGGCTAGATTTTCAGATTCAATGGTGTTGATTACATATATAAAACGAACTGAGCTGCATAAGATGGTGATATGTATGCAGGAGCACATGTGTATGCATGTGGAAGGAAGTTCATAGTGGAGGGAAGGAACATTTATTGTCAATTCACTGTTAGTCTCCCATTTGATGTGCCTGTTAAACTAAACTAACAGCGTTTTTTTAACATTACAAAACCCACAATTGAATACTCAATTCAATTGAGTATTAGTAAGTACTAGTAAGATAGCTAGCCCTCTTAACCTGCATCCTCCAGGACTGAAAGTCATGTGCAGATTTGTAAAATGTACTTATGTCCCACTGTATTGCAAACACTAGTGTTTTTTACATGTTGGTGCAAGAACTTCCTACTGTTTTTGCCGTTTGGGTAACTAGATATGATTTTAAAATATGTGCATGTAGATAAAACATTTATTTTTTAATTTGACTTAAAGTATTTTTATTTCTTTATTTATAAAGTATTCTATCCCCTGCAGAGTCCCAGACTGTGAGAGTGTTCAGGCTAGGCCTGAACATTTCATGAATCCATGCACTGGGCCTCTAATTAATGGCATAAAATATTTTTAATATCCATACTGATATTTGGTACCTCTTCTGAGAGGACCTGTGGTGCAATGGTTAAAAGCCTGAACAGTGGTGCCAGATTGTACTGGTTTAAGTACCAGGTCAGCCACTTCCCAGCCAGCTCACGTGGGCCTAGTTAATTAATTACCACATACTTTATCTATACTAATAAAAGGGTAATAT
>NW_006371142.1:0-938 GCF_000327345.1 Myotis davidii
CAATGGGGTGAACTGTTCAAAGGGTTGCCTGGGAGGGCCCATGAGTGGGGCAGTCAGATTTAAAAGGGGCCTTTCCTTCAGGAGTTAACGGATTTCAGCTGCATCCTGACAAAGAAGGCAGCAAATCGCCCTGAACTCTTACCGCATTTTACACTTTACAGAAAGCCAGTCCTGCCAAATATACATGCCCTCGTTACGGCTCAAAGGTTCGCAAACCCCCCACATCCTGAAAGGATTCGTGAACAAAAGAGAGAGGAGAACAGAGCAAACACAGGGCTAACAGTACCCACCGGGGTTCCCAAAGTAGGCCACCCCATCCCTGCTCTCACCTGTGCTGCTCGTGGAGCGATTCCACCTTCGTGACAAAGTCATCGCTCTGATCTGGTATAAACTGGCTCTCAGAAAGATAGCCCGGATGGTGAATGGAAGAATTATAGTCTCCAAAATGAGCTAGCAAGACAGAACGGGGAGGAAATTGCCCTTTCAACAAGGTCTGCATTTACAGGCATCACAAGAAAAACATTAATTGGAAATATTCTCTCCGAAAGTTCTGCCCCCACAGGAACCTGAGCTTTGCATTAGCTCCGGATTCCACATTTACTACGTGAACTCTCCCCACGGGCGAAGTGCTGCCCAGCGTGCTCCAACCAAATTCTCTCTGTCCCTGAGGTCACATGAGAAGGAAAGGGGAGGCAGTTTGAATCTAGGTCCTATTCTAATCCCACATCTGGTCAGCACAGCAGTTTGTGCTTATACCCCTGGATAAAGAAAAATACGAGAACCCGCTCAGAGCAATGCCCCTCTCTGGACGCCAGGCACCGTGCCGGATCTCTCTCTGCAGTGCCCCAAGGTTGTTTTAACACTGGGCCAATCTGCTCTAAGAAACCGGTGAGGACTGCATCTTGACTCACCCCCTGGAGTTCAGGAAGTGTGGAAGG
>NW_006371143.1:0-939 GCF_000327345.1 Myotis davidii
ATGTGGAATTTAATGTACAAAATTGAACTACCAAGCAAAATAAAGACAGACTCATGGATAGAGAGTGGATAGCTCTAGTGGTGGTGATGGGTTAGGAGGGTTGAGGGAATGAGAAAAAAACAAGAGAGAGAACTGGAAGAAGGCATAGAGGGCATAAATGGTGATAGAAATAATAAAATATTTCATGGAAAGGGAGACTTATTGAACCAGAAAATCATAGAAAAAGAGAATTAAATCAAAAAAGAGGAATCTTAAAATGGAAATTTGACCTAAAAACTGAAGCAACTTTGTCTCATTAACTATCCCAACGCGATTGACATTAAACACAGAAACAATCTAATTCAATTTACTTACATCCATATGTGCCAAGCAGGTATTGCTTTTTCCAGGGAGACAATGGGTTAGTCATATGCATGTGAGTATTTCTGTGCCAGGGAGAATTGCTTCTCATTTATAAGAAATGGCATTTTTTTATTTTATAAATTTCTCTCTTGAAATTTATCAATTTGATATGCTTTCTTTATGATGACAGTAACATCTTTGATGTTGTGAAAGTCAGCATTGATGGCGTGAATGCAGACTCCCTAAGCAGGTTATTTTAAGAATACAAGAAAAAAATTTTAAGCAGTTTTTACTCAATTATTTTATATTTTGATGAAAATACCTCTGTCTTTGGTTTAAATATAGGAAATTAATTCCAAATACAAAGAATATTTTATCAATAAATCAAGGCATCGAGTGCAAAGTAAATAATCTCTGAAGAAAGTACATTTTTCAGTTGAGATAAATTCCTAAATTCTAGGTGTTCTGCAAGAAATATGGTGTTTTGGTACTGATATTTCTAAAAGGGTGATCTTTTCTTGATTTGGCATTATCATCAACGATGTCTTCTTACATAATGACCTGCAGACATTCTAAATAAGATTCTTCATTAAAAAG
>NW_006371144.1:0-939 GCF_000327345.1 Myotis davidii
CCTGTGGGATGGATGGAAATTGAAATGATTGCTGTGAATTCTTGATGCCTAAAATATGTTCACATGTATATGCATTTATCTATGTATATGCTTATATGTCTATGCATATTTGTATGTATGTATGTATATGTATAAATAGCCATTGATTTTCTAGTTCACACAACTGAAAGATACAAGAAGTAAAGATGCCCCAGGAGCAATGAACATACCTCACACCCAGATCCTGATTTTAATACCTTTCCCCATTATAATGGCTGAACTTAGGTCTGGCGCTGGTAGGTACAAGAAAAGCCTGGAAAATCTTTTGATGCCAGATGTTAAGGAAGTGCTCAGCGTGACAGACAGGGAGAGTCACATATCACAGGACACCGGAGCCAGCTTGTAGGGGCTCCACTGGTCAAATCTGGGACAAGTTGAACACCAAAATAATTAAACACAGTAGTGAATTTTAAATAGCTGAAAAAAATAGATGTTCATATGTCCATACATAATGGACAAATATATTAGCAAATGGGAGGAACAGAAAGAGTTCCTGTTTAAAATAAAATACTAAGTGCCGAATGGTGAGTGTGAGGGAATTCTAGAGTGGGAAATAACCATTTGCAACCATCATAGTAAAGATCAGTTCAGCAGAAATCACCAAAGGACACTGAATCCGGCTGGAAATTTTGATTAGGAGCGGGATATTTGCATGGCCTTAACGTGTCTCCCCACAGATTGTATATCGATTTATACTGCAAATATATTGAAGATATATAATATATATCATAACAAGAGATTAAGCAACTTGGTAAAATGTTTACAGTAGGTGAATCTGGGTAAACAGTTTAGAGTATTCTTAGTTACACTCTTATTTATGTGGTTTTTCTATGTTTGGAATAATTCCCAAATAAAAAAGTTTAAAAATTAAAAAAACATAAGACGGGAAACCATAAAAAT
>NW_006371145.1:0-939 GCF_000327345.1 Myotis davidii
TCGAATTGCCGCCCTTAAAAATCAAATTGCCCCCCTTGGGGCATGTGCCCCCCGATGGGAACCATTGTTCTAAAGTCACAAAGAACTGAAATCAGCCTGTAACCTGAATGAGCTTAGAAGCAGATTCTTTCCCAGGAAATCCAGGTAGGAGTCAAGCCTGGCCAACACCATGATTCTAGCTTTGCTAGGCCTAAGTTGAAGATGCAGGTGATATTGTCTGGACTTTTGACTTGCAGAAATAATACATGAGTTTGTTTTAAACTCTTAACGTAAGGGTAATTTTTTCCACAGAAATAGAAAAATTAACACATTTAACCTCCTTATGGATATAGTATTGGGCCATTAAGCAGCGGTCTAGAAGAGTCCATGGTAACCTTCACTTAATGTACATCAAGTATTTGTAACAGCTTTGAAACCACAGACTTCCTAGAACCTCCCCAAGTTCTACCTGGGACCTGCTGAAACAACCTGACAATATGTTTAGGATGACAATAAGGAGGAGGTAATTACGTTTACTCCTCAGAAAAATCTAAAAATAATCCGTCCCAACTACCTCTAATTACAGAGTCCATTTTCAGAGTAAATATTTCCTCTATGGATTCAAGGCACTGAATTACTGAGGACACAACATGTCAAAGATCCTAATGAGAGAGTTAAAGCAGGTAAATGTTAAGAGGTTTAGCAGTATCTACCATGGAAACATTATTTTTGACTCCGAGGAAGATAGAATGGTAAAGTAGTGGGAAATGTAGTGAATATGGTAGCCTCCATGTCTACAAGGGAATCTGGTCTGTTTTCTAAGGTAAACATTGAGAGTTCAAGGAGAGCATTGAACAAAGACGAAATGAGTCTCAGGGCCATTGCAGGGGCAGAGTCATAGGTCGTGTTCTTGGTTTTGGTTGGCCCCCTTTTGCCGGAAGCCGGTCCATCCTTGCTGCT
>NW_006371146.1:0-939 GCF_000327345.1 Myotis davidii
AAAAATAAATGGATGAATGAATTCTTAGGATCTCTCTTGTGAGGTAAAAGACTAAGGGTAACTAAGCTGAATTCTCTTATTTTGGAGGCTATCTAAGCAACTAGTGTACTGTCTGAAAGTGATTTAAACTATGTTCCTGTTACAAAACGCATCTGTTTTTACTTTATTATTATTTTTTGTGTCTGTTTTTAAATAACAAAAATATTTTGTTCAGATGGTCAAGGGGGATCTCTTCAATTCCGAACTGACCAGTCTTTGGTGAAATACTTCTCATTAATCTAATTGATTAATTAAATCCATGCTCAGGGAGTATTTTTCAACTAACGCCTCCTAATTGTTTATCAATGTGTGTGGTTTGCATTCTGCTTTATCTGCGAGCTGCTCTTGAGCTCTTTAAAGATAGCAAAAGAGAGGGGGACATATTTTAGAAACACTTGCCTCATATTGAATGGGCTTTAGTCAAGGCTAGAATAGCAGCTGGTGAGTCACAGCACTGAAATAGAATGCATGTCACCGGGTTTTGTTGTTTTTTGTTTGTTTGTTTTTGCCAGGGAACGCAGTGCCTCATTCAGATATATTAACAAAGGCCTCTTGATCATTCCAGCTGTCCCTGGAGCCCGCTTAAGTGTTTGCCCCTCCCTCTTGCTATTCATCTCATGCACTGTCTTTCACATCCTCAATAATACCTTCTCCTCTCTTTCTGTTCTCATCACATCTTTTTCAAATTAACAATTTATATTGTTTAAATTGAAAAATGACAAATAATAGAAAAATTACATATCACCCCAGAACTATTGCAATCAAATATGCCACTGGACTGTGGGTACTAAAGTTCTCTTTGCACTTGGAGATCAAATTGGCTTTACATATGAATATTCTTGATATATCATTCTAAGAAATCATTCCATTGCTTAAAAATAGCCCAACATTGACTTCAGC
>NW_006371147.1:0-939 GCF_000327345.1 Myotis davidii
AAAAAAACAAAACCATGACTGAATTTAAAGAAAAGGTTAATTGGAGTTTGGTTTTGGTTTGGTTGTGTCACCCTAACCCCAAGCCCATAGATCTATTCTGTTTTAATCATTCTTAGGTGAGTGGTTTTATTTTTTTGTTTGTTTTTCAAAAACAATTTTCTGTGATGTAAAAAAGAATGTTACTCTTTGTGAGAAGTTGGATTCATTTACTCAATGGAATAAGACTCTCATTTGCTACAATCTGGATTCAAAACCTACCTTTGTGTCATCAACATTTCTTCCTCAAAATAGAAGATACTGAAATTTCAGCAGACTCTTTCTAAATTGGCCTGAGAAAATTCAGTGTGGTGTTCTTTGGGCTTAAATTGAAAGGCCACATTGAATTAAGGCCTTTCTAACTATAGAACATCCATGCTGATTTATTGATTTTCTCTGCATTTCCATCTAAATCTAGGGATTTCCATTTTCCTGGTCTTTTAGTATTCTAGGGAGTTGATTATCTCATATAATTGATATTGATATAGCTCATATATCAATAAAAGCAATATATTAGGTGGAGCACTTTTATTAATAGTTCATTAAAAAAATTTTGCTCCACACCTACTGTGTATCAGGTAGCATTTTCAGTGCTCACATCAATGCACTGAATAAATCCTGTTGGCAGCAATAGTTTAAAATTTTCCAGTTATTGGATACTTAAAGAGCCTTCTTTTAAAATTAATCATTAGATTGAATCATTTACATAACTAATGAAGAAGGTGCTGTGGTTATATACTTATGTATGAAAATGCTATTTCTGAGGAGGTTTATTGTTAGTAAAGTAATTAATCTCAGACAGGAATTGGTAGCACACCACCACTGGAATACACCTTTTTTCCCCTCACTACTCTATAGTGATAAGCAATAAGCGAACATGATAGTAAGCAAAGCCAACAAAAA
>NW_006371148.1:0-939 GCF_000327345.1 Myotis davidii
TTGTCATTGGATTTTGGCCCCATCCAACTAGTAAAGGATGATCTCATCTCAAGATTCAAAAGTTAGTTACATCTGCAAAGATCATTTTTCTTCCGCATTAGGGGTTAAACTGTGGATATATCTTTTGAGGGGGCCACCATTCAACCCACCACAGCAGGATAATGGGAAACAAACAAACAAGGGTCAATGAAACCCTAGTAGGGCTGCAGGAGAAAGGGGAGGAAACACACAATGAAACTTGTAGAGCCAGATAATTTGTAGAGCCAGCAGCTGTATATGATAGCAGTGAGACTTTTGAAAGAGAATTTCAATGTGTGGACTGACATTAAAAATAACCTGGGGGATAAATACTCAGCTTTATTCTCTCCTCATCCTCTTGCTGTTGCCTCTCATTGGTCAAATCAGAATGAATGGCAGAAGAAAAGATGCTCACTGATGCAGTCCATACTAGAGAAGGGTGGAGAGTGGATCTGGAGGGGCAAACAGAAAACATCCACATATCAGGACATTGCCACTCCTGATGGGGGCGATAAATGTTTTCAAGTTAGAGGTTCAAATGAGGTTACTTTCACAAAGGCAGCCATAAATTGAGCTTTTTTCATATGTAAAACACAAATGAGAACATATTTCTTTTTTTTTCTTTTTCTGTAATCTTATACCATTACACACTGGTACTGGGAAATACTAATTACTTCTGTGTTTTGGGAAAAGAACTCTAAGTAGAGTACAAACCACCATAGTCTTTCCATGTATAGGAATAATCCGTTATCATAAGTGTCATCCTTATTATTATAATTTGACTTCCTTTATTTCTATTCCTGTTCCTTCTTAAAAGGAATTTAGGGACCACATGAAGAAGAAATGTATTATAAGGATGATGAAGTTGAAATAGAAAGGCAAGACCATGGGAATGAGAAAGCAAATATGTCAACCTCAAGG
>NW_006371149.1:0-939 GCF_000327345.1 Myotis davidii
CAGGAATGGAACCCACCACCTTTTGGTGTACAGATAATGCTCCAACCAACTGAACCACCCGGCCAGGGAAGAAGTGTTCACTTCAAATAAGTCACGTGCAAATGTCCCCGAGGGCAAGGTCCCTGGGCCAGTGGGGGGAAATGGTGTTGCCCTGGAATGAGAGCCCACACTGGCCAAGCCTTAGAGCCACAGGAGAACAAATCCTGTGGAAGCAGGACAGACAAGGTGTAAAGGAGAGAGGGACAAGGGTCACCATCCCTTGGAGGCCATACCTGGGCCTTGGTACTTCAGCGTCAGCCCACGGTGGGCTCGTGCTGAATTGGTTTTGGCAAGCTCAGTCTTGGTTGTCTCCCTGCCACCCAGACTGACCCCAGGAAGGGAGGGTTCTGAGAGGGCCGGCTTCCTTCACACTTTCCAACTGCCTACAATCTGTTATTTCCCTTGGCACCTGTGTGTGTGGCTTTGACAACCCTGAGACCCCTAATCCCTCCCAAGCGTTTGTATCACAGTTGTAACAAGAATGATCTATTAGCCAAACAAGAATCATATTTATAAGTTACTTCTACCTCACTTTATACCTTTTTGTGATGAAAGAGTTAAATGAAAAGGAAACATCCAATAGGAAGATTTAGTATTTTCTGATCAATTACATGATGTAGCTAGAATATTCACATCTGTCACTTTGGTTTACAGAATTAAATTGTACTCTTTAAAAAAGGACACCGTTCTGGGGGCACTGGGAGAAGTTTCAACTCTATTTTTTTTGCTTCTACTGTTATTAAAATGGAGTAACTTAATTAATCAGAGTTCCCAATCAGAATATCAACTGGGGAGGAGGGGTATGAAGAGATGTAAACTTTTTGTTTTCTAGAAAACATTTGGCTCCTTTAAAGCACAGATCTCAGCCTTCATCACCCAAATGTCACTATGAGCTGTCCT
>NW_006371150.1:0-939 GCF_000327345.1 Myotis davidii
GCTCTATCCACTGAGCAAAACCTGTCAGGGCTGGATAATTCTTAGCATGAATGGTTATTTATAGCTAATGGGCCTGAATCCTTTATTAGTTTGATTTATTTTAAGTTTACTGTAATTTAGTAAAATTCAGTATTTAGGTTCTGCTTCTCAGCCATGAAGATTAGAGATATAAACCAAAATGACCAGTACTCTTATCTCCATGCTCATCTATCATGGAGTGCCTGGAGCGCTTTACTGAATAAGTTGCTGCTGAATTGATGATCTGTAAATTGTGGGGAGAGGTTAGCAGTTGTATTTCTGCTGTAATTCAGCGAGGGGCTTTGTTTCCCCAGGAAACTGCCCTAGAGCTCCTGCTAAATGGTTGTGAAGCTTGGTGTTGAGGTGTTGTTTGATGGACTGATCTTCTGTCTTTTAGGAGTCACTTCCTCTGGGTTTGGTACAGCCCTCTTGGCTCGCAAAGAATGTCTGAAATTCCTAATCAAGAAACTTTCCAAGATAGTCCGACTTACAGAATGTCAGAAAAGTGAATTAAAGATTTATGACAGGCTCAAAGCCAAGGAATTCACTGGAATAGATAATCGTTGGGGAATTCATCCATTTTTTATACCAAGAGGTAAGGATGATTGTAAATAAATGAAGATTCTCTTCTTATATATCATAGGTTCTTGACTTTTACTATGACTTTTTGTTTTATTCCATCATACTAATCATGATTTTTGAACTAGTTATCTGAATTAGAATCTGACTTGGCATACCCTTGATTGTGAGTAGTTAACATATGAGTTGGCATGTAAAAGTAGGGTAAAAGATAGTTTTAATCTATGAATAAATTGTCTTATAAAAACGCATTTGTTTATTATTTGGTGCTCAAAAGAAGAGCTTTCCTATAGTAACAATTGAGTCCATATATTCCAATTATAGAAACACTTTAAAAAAAAA
>NW_006371151.1:0-939 GCF_000327345.1 Myotis davidii
CCTTCCTCTTTCTAAAATCAATAAACATATCCTAAGATAAGGATTGAAAAATATATATTGCAGTGCACCATTTTTTATTTTGGTAATTGCCTTGATGAATCATATATTTAGGAAAGCTTAAAAATAGTGAATGTAGTCTAACAGGCTATATTCTGAATAAAAATATTGCTGGAGAAGGAATGAAAATATTTGAGATTCTTGTACCACCTAGGGTATCATGATGAAGAATAACATTAGGGAAGCTACAGATCTGCCAGTTGATGTTTTAGAAATGGCAGTGGCCTAAAGGAACACCGGTCCAGAGAGTTACTGCATCATTGAATGTCATATAGTTGGACAGTAAATACAGTTATTTAACTTAGCACAAACAATAAAACAGAGATATGAGTTGGGGAGACTGTCTTACAAGAAATTTCAGCAGATAGAGGAGAGATGAAAAGACCCGAAGATGAGAGCAAAGAATTAAGTTAATGTGAAAAATAATTATCATCAAATGGAAGAATTATGGCATTGATTAGGTAGGTCAGTTTTAGACTCCTGGATAGAGAGCTCATGTTATATACACATTTCTTTGAAGTTATTTAGTATTTTAAAATACTTTCTACTATGTAAGAATTTGTAGGCAATGTAACATCCTGAGACTATTTCTGTGAATTTTATTCCAAACTGTACTACTCACTTCTTTACTGTACCAGAGACCAGCAGTTCTCTAAAACCGCTCAGTGAGCTGCACTGCATGCAAATCAAGTGTCTTCCTTTTTATTCATATCACTGAGCGTGGCTCAAAACTGCTCTTACAAATGACCTCTGCTTCAAATAAGCTTTAGAAAAATTTAAAATGATCACAATTTCTTTGAATCGACATTTAAAAAATACACTGGGTTTTTACTAACTCTCTTTTTTTCTTTTTCTTTTTAATTGATTTCAGAGAGGAAGGGA
>NW_006371152.1:0-939 GCF_000327345.1 Myotis davidii
TCGCAATTAAAATTTGACACATATATTTGGACAATGTGGAAAAAGTCTTTTGGGAAACACTAATGTTTAATGAGTTATAACTGGCCTCAGTAAACAATCATGCTCTTCTATTTTTTCATTTTGTAGGCACTAATTAAAAAGGCATTTGAAGATGGATGTTTTTACTACCTTCATCTGCTTTATCCTCCAGTGGGAACACTGCTTTCTACTGCATGAATTTACTGAAGGCTCATAATTGCTGTTACATTTTTACACTATCCATGAATTTGTAGACAAGGCAGACATTGAAAAGGAGCCAAGAGTGGTTCTATCCGGGTTGAAGAAAGCATTTACAGCTCAAAAGGGAAGATACTAAGTATAAAAAAATAATAATCTTGATGAAAATAAGATCAAACATTGTAAAGTAGAGGCCCACAAACCGTAACTAGCAATTATGCCTGTAAATAATGTTTTATTGGGACACTGCTATGAACAATTCATTTAGGATTGCCTGTGGTTATTTTTGCACAGTATGACCCTCAAAAACTAAAATACTTACTAGCCTTTTACACAGAAAAGGTGCCAACACACTTTCATAAAATATGCCCTGAACTATGCTATATGGCTTCTGCATCTCATCCCACTTAATCATCTTAGAAATAGGAATTATTCTTCCCACTTGACACATCAGAGGTGCTGAAATGTAATGGATAAAGATTTCATGTGGAGTTAGACAGACCTGCACTATGCTTTTTACTACTTGTCTGACTTTGGGTTTATTACTTAAATTCTCCAACCTCAATTTCTCCATATGTAAATTGGGGCCAACACCAATACTGAGTAGGAGTCAATGTGACAATTAGTGCAATGCTTTGTCTATTGTATGCATCTAACACTCATTAGCTATAGGAGAAAAGCTTTCAGTATCCCTGGGGTGTTTTTCTTCCTAGAGATATTGTC
>NW_006371153.1:0-939 GCF_000327345.1 Myotis davidii
AAAAAAAAGAATCAAGCTCCCCCTTAACTACCTGCAGTTTCTTTTGCTTTCCAGGGTGAGTGACATGGTTTTCTTTGGCTAAATAGCTCTTGTCAAACTAAGCTTAGGGAGATAGTTGGCTGCCTCAGGGATAAAACGAAGGTTAGAGAGAGTGCTAAATTACTCCTTCACATGAGGAGAGCAGAATCTGGGATTTCATGAGGCAGCCATTTTAACCTTAAAAGATAGTGTCTCCCTAATGCTAAAAGGATTAGGGACCCCATGCAGCTGAGACTTTGCTGTGTGACATTTTTCAAAGTTCTTTCATAACCACTCTTTTGTTTTGTCTTTGGGACAATAAATGTCAACATGGCCTGAGTCCTTCAGTGAAAGAATATAGACAGGTCAATGATTTCAGCCTGGGGCACAGGAGCCAAGCACCAGAAAGCTTTGAGACCTGGAATCTCAGACAGAAATGTGCTGGTCATGGGCCTTGGGGGCAAGTGAGCTGTACCAGAAATACCTGAGCCCACAGGACAGCAGAGGTACAAGCTTACCCAGGAAAGGCCTCTGGTTGTTCTGAGTAGGGTGAGCTGGGTTGCAAATCACCCAGGCTAGCTGACTTGTAAACTCAGGCTAAGCTGAGTTTGTGTCTTGGCTTGGCTATGTGGTGGCTTGTGTGGCCCTAAGCAAGATACCTAACCCTTGTATTCTCAGGTCTCTCCTCTGTGAGATAGATAGTCATAGTCTATTCCATAGGAGTAAGAGCAGAGAAGGATATTATACTAGTCTGCTGGGGCCGCCATAACAAAGTACCACACTGGGGTGGGGTGGGGTGGGGGCTTAAACAACAGAAATATATTGGAATGCTGAGGAATCTGAGATCAAGGTGTTGGCAGCATTGGTTTCTCCTAAGGCCTCCTTCCTCTTGCAGATGGCTGTCTTCTCCCTGTGTCCTCA
>NW_006371154.1:0-939 GCF_000327345.1 Myotis davidii
ATTCCAAGGCCACTAGTCCCCTCCAACCAGACCAATGGATCAGAATCCCAGTGGAGCCAAGTGGTTGGTATTTTTAAAAGGTGAACTCATTACATTATCTAAGGTTCCATATTGTAATTCTTTTACCTCTGCTAACCAGAAAGTTACATTTCTTAAAATTAGACTCCACTGGGCTTCACTGGATTCCTTTGTTGTCACAGTGGGTGGGGTTTGTTAACATCTGATATGAAAGGTTTCGGGCTCTGCGGTGTGGAACCTCAGGACTTTGATCAGTCTCATGTAATTCATAAGTGCCTACACAAAATGTACTGCTTAACAACACACTACCAGCTTGTTCTAAATGGATCACGTAATATCAATTGTAGCCTGTGTTGGCTAATCTGGTTTTCTAAATTTTCCCACTGGTCACCTGCTCATGAGGTTTTAGAACTGGTTTCTGAGGAAAACAAAGGCTTTCCTACAGGTATGCCTTTAGCTGGTCTCCACGCTGAATTAGGACAGCCATTAATTCGCTCACCTCTATGCTACTAGGGTGGCCTTCTGTGTTGCCTTGGTTGCATCTTTTAATTTTTATAACAATGCATTTGCCTTATGTGCCTTTTCTTCTGCTACCTGCTCCTGTGAATAATTAGCTGCCCTAGTTGGGAATCTGAACTCAGGTTCTTGCCAAAGACTTCTAATTCAGCCTCACCGCTGTCCAATTCTTATCAAACCCCAGCTGGTGAAAACATTATTCATGGAGGATTGTCAAAGAATATGCATCCAAGTGTTTCTCTTAATTGCATTGACTTATCTTGTGCTTGATTTAACCGCATGCTGTTTTTGTACAGTTACATGCTGTATAGGTTTGTAGCCTAGGAGCAGTAGGCCATACTGTGGAGCGTAGGTGTACAGTAGGCTGTCTCACTAGGTTTGTGTAAGTGCACTCTGTGATGTTCA
>NW_006371155.1:0-939 GCF_000327345.1 Myotis davidii
AATCCAATGTGACTGGTGTCCTTATAAGAAGAGACACAGAGACACACAGTGAGAATGCTGTGTGATGACAGGCAACAGAAGCAGATGTTGGAGTAATGCCGCTATAAGCCAAGGAATGCCAACGCTCATGGGAAAATCAACAGAAGCTAGGAAGAATCAAGGAAGGATTCTCCCCATAAGTTTCAGAGGGAGCATGGCCATGCCAACACCTCGATTTTTTATTTCATATCTCCAGAACTGTGATACAATAGATTTCTATCTGTTGATGTCACACAGTGTATTGCACTTTTTTCAGCAGTCCTAGAGAGCTAATAGACCTTCCCTTATCAATAGAAAGCTGCTTCATGCTATTTGACAGCTGCATAGTATTCTATTACATAACTGGACCAGAATTTATTTACTTAGTCCTCTATCGATGGACATTTAAGTTGTTTTGGAATATTTGCCATTAAAAATAATGCAAAATGAATAACCTCATTCATATATGTGTCATTTCACACATGTGCGAGATTATCCTGGGCTAAATAATAGTGAATGCTTAAATTGAAATGTTTTGTACATGAAAAAATGAGAAATTATTGTGACTGGAGTGGTTGCCTTTCCACAAATAGAGGTTATAATAACATTAATCCTAAGCCAATAGGATGCTAAATGAGAGGTCTTGGTCCTGATTCCTCTCCCATCCTTCCCCCTCACCATCCACCAGCTGACAAACCTCCCTTCTTTTCTCTGGACCTCTGCTACACCTGAGTTTTTAGTGCTATACTTAAGTGCTTAGGGTTGTCATAGGGATCAAATTATAAATTTTGTGTGTGTGAAAGCAATTGCCCAACATAAATAGGGATTGCTATTGTCTTTCCTTTAAAGCAATGTTTGATAATTTATTATGCCTTCCCTCCACATTCTATCCTCACTAACACACACACACACACACACACA
>NW_006371156.1:0-939 GCF_000327345.1 Myotis davidii
GAGATTAACAGTTTACCCAGATTGTGAACTACAACAGGTACAATTATGATTAGAATAGGTATGCATTGTATTACTCTGTACTTAGAATAAATGTACAAAGTGTAAAGTGTGACATTAAACTTGGTTTGAGGACATCATTATTCAATCATCTATATTTTATTCAAAATAATCTATGAATGCATTTTCTGAAGAATAGGAAATGGAATTTTAGAGCCTGTACAATTCAATACACACTCAGATTGGCCTTCAATAATGACAAAGAGCTTGTCATCCTTTTCTATATGATTGTGTGATACATGAACTGGGATACTTTTAAATGAGAGAGTGATACTGAGTCCTGTATGTCTGTTCTGAAAAGACATCCAGTTTAAATGAACCAGAATTTGGGGCCCATGAAGGCCCTCTCAGATTTTTGAAAGAAAGATAAAGTGATAATAATGGAATCATAATCATTGAGTAAAGAATATTACATGAATGCTAGCTAGAGGGCTTCTGGATTTTTTAGCCTATTTTAATCAAATGGATGTTTCTTAGACAAATGAAAATCTGAATATTATGAAGGGATAGGACACTAAAAGTTATTAGTATAAGTCCAAGTTTTGATTTGTCCTTGAAAGCAGTGTTTCTTGAACATTAATGTGCCGACTCACCTATAATTCTTAGGATTCTTATTCAGTAAATCTGGGTTGGGGTCTCTAATATTTTCCTGTCCAGTGAACACCCAGACGATATTGGGGCTGCTGTTTTTTGGTGCTGTTGTTTTGTTTTTTAAATCCTATTCCAAGGATATGTTTTATTGATTTGAGAGAGAGGGGGAAAAAAAAACATTGACATAAGAGATGAACATGGATTATTGGTTGCCTCCCATATGCAACCCGACTGGGGATTGAACACACAACCTAGGTGTGTGCCCTAACTGGGAATTGAACCCACAACCTT
>NW_006371157.1:0-939 GCF_000327345.1 Myotis davidii
TCCATGCAAAACTTGTACACAAATGTTCACAGCAATATTATTCATAAAAGCCAAAAGTGGAAACAACACAAATGTCCATTAACTGCTGAAGAGATGAATAAAATGTAGTATATCCACACAATAAAATATTAATTGGTAATAAAAAGAAATGAAACACTGATACATGCTATCACATGGATGAACCTTGAACACATTATACTATGTGGAAGAAACTAGTCACAAAGGATCACATATTGTATGATTCTGTTTATGTGAAATGTTCAAAATAGGCAAATCTATAAGAAACAGAAACGATATTGGTAGTTGCCTAGGAATGGGGGATACGTAAGGGAGGTTAAGATGATATAAGTGACTACTAATAAGGTTTCTTCTGGGGGGCAATGAAAATGTTCTAAAATGTATTGTGTTGACAGTTGCATAACTGTAACTATATTAAAAACATGAAGTTGTACACTTTAAGTGAGTGAATTACATGGTATGTGAATAATATATCAATTACGCTATTATAAAAAGTAAAATCGGTCTGTCCTCAGGGCTACATGGGTAAAACTACAGAGTGTCAGGGCAGAAACATGGAAACCAATTAGGAGGCTATTGCAAAAACCAGGTATGAGATGATGGACAATGGCGTGAGTGGTAAAGGTGGAGAAGTCATTGAGTATGAGATGTCTTTTGAAGGATAAGTTAACATCCGTCCTTTTTGATGGATTAGGTATGAAAAATGAGTTATAGGTCAATTTCAGTGTTGGGTCTGAGCAATTGATGAAGGAGTTGTCATGTACTATGAAGGAGCTATTGCAAGAAGAAAAAATTACTGGGGGAACATGAGACTTGGAATTCAGTTTTTTTCTATGTTAAACTTGAGATCCTATTAGACATCTAAGTGGAAATGTCAAGTGGGCACCTCAATCTGGCAATCAGAAAAGAGGTAAAAACTGG
>NW_006371158.1:0-939 GCF_000327345.1 Myotis davidii
CAGTCTCAATCCAGAGACTGAAATAAAAATGTCACTGGGGACAGTCAGTGATTAAGGAGTGAGCCCCTCACCCACAGAGAGAGAGGCTTCCAGCAGCAGAGCCCACCAGACTGGCCTGGCTCTACCCGCTGCAGCCTCCCCTCAGACCAACAGAATCCCTGGGTGTAAATGGAGCAGAAAGCAGGGTCCCAGGCTCAGCCTGAGAACTTGGCAGGACCCAGAAAGGGACGACTGGATGGTGATGTGTTCGGGTTCCATGTGAGGCGCTCCTTTGATCAGATGGACACATGTCATGCTGCAGAGAGGCCCAGGGGGTCTGTGCATCTGAGGCTACAATGCTATGGAGAGGCCTATCTGGTATTTTTTATTTCAAATATTATGTTTTGCATCTATATATCCTATTAGGATCCTTTTTAAAATCTTCATTTCTCTATTATAATTATTTTCCTAATTATTGATATACATATTTCCTTTATGTATTTAAATAAAATTTTAATAACCATTTAAAAGTCCTCATCTAATAATTCTATCAGACCTATAATTTGGGATAGGTTTCTATTAAAGGATTATTCTTCTGGCTATAGGAATCTATTTTTCTGCTTTGCATCTCATATATTTTGGTTATATTACAAATATAATAGATGCTACATTCTTGTACATCTGGATTTTGTTGAATGCCTGAATCAAAATATTGGGTTTTATTCCAGAAGGCAGCGCATTTAATAGTAGTCTGCTTAATCCTTTTAAACCATTACTTTGTCAGAGTGATTCTAGAATATCATTTACTCTAAGGCTAAAGTAATCCTACTTCTAGGGCATGACCTTTCGAGGTTCTCTACTGAATGCCCGGCTATTCAACAGATCTATCTACTCTGGAGAGATCATGAATGTCTCCCAGCATGCACCAGCTCAGGTCACCTCACAACTCCCCTAGAGTTG
>NW_006371159.1:0-939 GCF_000327345.1 Myotis davidii
AATAGTCTGCTCATTCCAGAGAGTGAAAGCCAAAGTCACTTTCTCCAAGCACTGGACTGTGCACACCGGACATCCAAAAGAGGGATGAGGAGAGCCAGAAAACTCTCCTATTGTTCCCTGGAATGAATTTTTCTCTCTCCTTTTAAAGGACTTATATTAAATTTTTATATCATTTTTACTTCACATTGAGAAATTACTCAATTTCCTTTAAATAGCCCTGTTCCAAGCTGCACAGAAACTGTGCTCCCCTCCCCCCAGGGAAAATGAGATTATTCACAGGTGGGCTAGGAAGTTATAAAGCACATGCCATGTCATAAACAGCTCTATCTGTTACACAGGGAAGTTGCTTGGAATTGTGGGATGCTGTCGGGAATGTTAAGATCACTGATGCTTGGGTCATGGTAGCCAGAGCCCACTTGGGATTCTGAAAGGCAAGCAGCCGAAGATGGAATTTAGGTGTGTTTCAGTGAGAGTAATGGTGAGAACATCTGCTGGCAATTGGATAATACTGACATGTTATATAGCAGCTCTGAAGTTACAATCCCAGCTAAACCACATGTGTGTGTGACACCACACAATATATTTAACCTCTCTCAGATGTGGTATCAGGAGCTACAATAATAACATCTGTGAACTATGTAGTAATGAGAGGATGTACTTCATATAGTATCATTCTGATTATGTAAAGGTGTAGCGCAATGCTTGCTGCATAAGAAGATCTCCATGAACATTGGCTAATGGCAAAAGGGGTGGTTATGTGAACCTGACTATGAACCAAACAAATCTTAAAAGCAAGGGACTGTATTAAAGTCTATATCTCCACAACATATCTGGTCTTAGTGTATGCTGTCCCCTATTGTGGTCTTGTATTTATTCCTTTTTGAAAAAATATTCATGATATTTCTTAAATGAGGTTTACAACTGGTGGTAAAAAAAAAA
>NW_006371160.1:0-939 GCF_000327345.1 Myotis davidii
AGGTTTCATTATTTTTTTTTTACCTAATGTCTCTTTTTCTATTCCAGAATTTAATTTAGGATATACCATATTATATTAAATTACCATGTCTCCTTAGATCTCTTGTGACTGTGAGAGTTGCCCTTACTTTCCTTGGTTTTTAGGACCTTGCTAATTTTGAGGAGTACTAGTCAGATATTTTATAAAATGTCTCAATTGGTATTTGTCTAATGCTTTCTTTAGAGATTAGACTGGGATTATGGGGCTTGAGGAAGAAGACCAGAGATGAAATGCTGTTTTCATCACATTATATCAAGAGAACATACTGCAAACATGATTATGACAGTTGATTTGACCTTGATTACTCGGCTCAGATAATGTGTGTCTGGTTTCTCCACTGTGAAGTTAGTTACTCCTCTCCCCCTTTTCTTTTTGTGCTTTTTGGAAAGAAAGTCTCTTTGCCCAGTTTAAGGGGTGGGAAGTTATGGTCCACCTATTTGAGTGCGGAGTATCTATATAAATTATTTGGAATTTTTATGCTCTGGAAATACGTCTATTCTCTCCCATTTATTCATTTATTCAGTCATTTATTTTAATCCACGTGGACTCATGGATATTTTATAATTCAATATTGCTTTATTTATTTTGTTATTTTTGATCTAACAGGCTAAGAGTAGTGAATTAGTTTTTTCTGTTTTGGTTCCTGTATTACCTGTATTTTTTACTTGAGCATTGTGTTATTTGACTTATCACTACACTTAAATTTTCTTTGTGACTTACATTTCTTATTTTTTAAACTGAATTCTCCCTCTTTCATTCCCATCACCCCCCAAATATGACCTAAATTTGCTATTAATTTCGTGGCCATTATTTCTCTTGTATTACATTAGTTGCCCATATCATTTTATCTTTCATGTTCAACCTTTCTGGGTCTCTTTATTGTGGCTGAATTTTTAAAAT
>NW_006371161.1:0-939 GCF_000327345.1 Myotis davidii
GGGGGCCCCCCCCCCCCCAACACTCTAGTCCACAAATTTTGTGCACCGAGCCTCCAGTTGTAAATAAAAGAACTAGGACTGGAATCCAGGCTTTGTCCTGTTCAAAAGCCTCTACTCTGAAAACAAATACAATCTGGGATTAAGATAGACAACACTGAACAAAACAGACAGGGCTCTATCCTCATGGAGCTTAGTATCATGTGAGGAAGAAAGACATTAAACAAGTACACAAATAAATGCAGGATGAGTCTGTGTACTTATAGTGGAAAAAGATCTCTAAGGAAATGACCTTAAGTCTAAGACCTAAAAAATAAAGAGAAGTTGGTGGGGAAAGTGGAGTTAGAAGCAACAGTATATGCAAAAGTCCAGAGAAAGAAGCAAGCTTACAATATTCAGAGCTGTAAGAGCATCAGGGTGGCTGGGGGATAAGTAGACAAAACAACACTGTCAGATTAGATAGACGTTAAGTCATATAAGGGTCACAAAAACAAGTTTGAATGTATTCAGTGTAATGAGAAACCTAGAAAAGCTGTGAGAAAGCAGCATGGTCCAATCTGCTTTTAAAATGCTATTCTGGCTATGATGTAAAGAACAGATTGGAAAGAGGCTACAATAGAAGTAAAGATCCCAGTAAGGGCCAGGGAAGAGATGGAGAGCTTGAACTAATGGGTTGCCACGATAAAGAAGTACGAAGACCAGAGATATATCTGAGAGGAAGACATTATAGGACTAATGGACTGGAGCGGAAGGGAAAATCAAAATCAAATTAAGAGGAAAAATCAAGGATAATGCCCAGATTTCCAGTGTGGGTAGATGAATAGACAGTGGTTCCATCTGCTGATACGGGAAAGACTAGAATAGATTTTGTGAGAAAATTAAAAATTCTTTTCAAAACATAAATCAGCCCAGCTGGTGTGGCTCAGTGCTTGAGCACTGACC
>NW_006371162.1:0-939 GCF_000327345.1 Myotis davidii
TTGACCCCCAAAGGGGTCACGACCCACAGCTTGGTGACCCACAGGTTGAGAACCACTACTCTAGATGCTGCACAAAGGACCAGTGCCCTACCTCCTGCTCGTAACTGGGAAGGCGGGGAGGAGTGCCTCGCCCACTCACGAGGAAGGCCTGGGCTTAGGCCTAGAGCTGCCTGGGCTCTGGGGCCATCAGCCGGCTTCCCTGTGGCCAGCCCTGGCTAGATTTCGGTCAGTGTTTGGGAGGAGCCAGAGCAGACCTGAACTTGATTTTCCTGGTCTGCTCCTGGTCACGGTTACTGAGAACAGCACTCAGCTGGCCAGGGCTGGATCGAGGGAAGGCACCCCTCTACAGGAGTCACATCAATGCCAGAGGAAAACCCCGCCAGCAGTGCAGCCTCTGCCTGAAGGTAGCTAATCTACCAGCAAAATGCAAGGTGGGTGCCAAGAAGGTGCTGACCTGGAGCTGGTGTTAGACAATCAACGGCCAATTTGTGCGTGGACAAGACCCTCTGAGTCTTGTGAACCTTCTCACAAAGCCCTCAAAGCCCTTAGTTGCCCCAGAGTGCTGTGTCAGTGGCTCCATTCACCTCGTCTCCACTGCTCAGTGGGGCACCACTGGCATTTTCCCATGCAGTTATGTTCTAGGGCATTCCCATCACGTCCTAAATGCCAGTAGTGCTCCCTCCCCCCGGAGTGCTGTAATAGTAAGCCATGCCCACACATTTCCAAGGACCCCTAGAGGGCTGGTGCTACTCACTGAAGGGAGCCCCTGGTTATCTATCCAAGGATGGGCCCCGTAAAACTCCACCAAAATTTCCTTCATTGATTACACTGAAGCATAAGCATCCACAATGCAGAGTGGGGGTGGGACAACGGGGAGTGAGGGGGCAGAAACAGAGTAGATGCCAGAGGAAGTCCAGGCCAGCCGGGGGCCTCAGCTTG
>NW_006371163.1:0-939 GCF_000327345.1 Myotis davidii
CAATAAAGATTTAAAAATTAATTAAATTTTTTAAAAGAGAGATCACATCTAAAGGCCCAAGCCCAGTGTATGGAGCATAATAGGCACAAAAATAACAAAAAGCTTGGTTTAGACGGTGTTCCAAGTCTGAGATGGAGCAAAGCCCTTGCTGGCAGGACCCCTCCCCCAGAAGCCTGGCCACCGAGAGAGATGGCAAATAGAAAGAATTAGAAATCGCCATGAGAGACCGAGCCCGCTGAGCTCACCAGTGTCAGAACCCCTTAAGTCCCCCAGGGGACCCTCAAATCTCCCAGGGGACTCCGGCCTCCTGGCGAACAAGAGGACCAAGGGCTCATTGGGTGGGTAAGGGCACTGTTCCTCCTCCAGGGGCCAGGGCATCCACAGAGCACAGACTCAGTCTGACCTGGCAGAACTAGTCAAAGAAGTATTTGCCTTTAAGACCCTAAAAAGCGACCAATTCCCCTCGCCCTGTGTCAGAGAAACATAATTTTGGGGAGACTTCTCAGGTTTTGCTGCCACCCAGGTTCGCATCATTTTGGGCAGATAGATCCACAGTTTGCTATTCCTGTCTTTCTGACCAATATTCTTGTCTAAATTCTGCCCACACACACAAGCCATCCTGGTTAAAGTCAGCCAATACTCTTTTGTCTCTTGTAAATTTTCTGTCTAACATTTCAATTCTTCTTCGAGGAGACAGATGAGTCAGCATTAGGTAATACTTTAATATCCCTAGCTATCAAAGGGTTTATCTAGCTAAAAACAAATTGAGAGCAATGTGTATCTACTGGTATAATGTGTCAGACGTTCTTGATAAGTCTTACCACACAGATAAAATAACCAAGGATCAAAAAGCATGTGATTCTGGAAACATGCTGCCTCTCATTTATATGATTCTATGTTAAGTAGGAAAAATTCAGCCAATGACTAATTATAAGAAAA
>NW_006371164.1:0-939 GCF_000327345.1 Myotis davidii
TATTTCAAAAAATAAAAAGAGAGATGGAAGATTCCAATTAGTAAAATCAGGAATGAAACAGGGGAAATTACTAACAATCTTACAGAAATAAAAAAGGATTATAAGGTGATACTAGGAATAGTTGTATACCAATAATTTATATTCCATAGAAGAAATAGACAAATTCTTAGTAATACCTAAACTACTTTAACTGATGCAAATGAAATAGGTAATCTGAATATACTTATAACAAGTTAAGATATTGAATTCGTAATTAAAAAAACTTCCGACGCAGGAAAACCCAGGCCATGATGACTTCACTTTGAAGTGAATTTGATCAAACTTTTCAAAAATTGTTTAAAGGGAATTTTATCAAACTTTTAAGAAAGAATTAACACTAATCCTTCACAAACTCTTGCAAAAAATAGAAGAAAAAGGAACACTTTCCAACTCATTATATAAGATCAGTATTACTCTTTTATCCAAATTAGACAAAGATATCTCAAGAAAAGAAAACTACAACCAACATCCCATACATATAGGCACAGAAATCCTTAATAAAATACCAGCAAACTGAATCCAGTAGCATATAGAAAAGGGTTCTATACCAAGACCAAGTGGGATTCCTAGAGATACAAGGTTGGTTTAATACATGAAAACTAATCAATGAAATACACCACATTAGAAGACATAATACTTAGTAATGATAACTGCTATTATTACTGTTTTTCCTGGTGCTCCATCCACTGCCTCGCCATACATTTAAGTAGAAGAGCTGCTTCAACGCTTAGGATAGGTTACCGAAGCCACACCCTCCCCTAAGGCTGCAGGGGACTTGCTTCAGTATGTGTTTGCAAGATGACTAAACATATTTGGCTTTTCAGATCTCCACTGTCCTGAGGATATTATGTGTCAAGAAAATATGAAGAAATCTGTTTGGTTAGGTAAAGCTTTTTTTTT
>NW_006371165.1:0-939 GCF_000327345.1 Myotis davidii
CTCTTTAAAAAAAATCATACTTTCTCAATTTCCTTACAACTTACAATAAACAAAAAATAGAATGTCTTCCTCTAGCCAAAAATAAAATCTCTGTGTCCCTAGTGGTTATTTGATCTACCAACAAATTCTTCCACATCATCACCTAGTGCATAATTACTATAACTTTTGGACATTGGTTCTAAATCATCAAGTCATCACTAAAGAAACTATTTTTAAGAGGGTCAAATAACATTGTTGAAGGGACACCAGAATTTTTGAAGGGACACTACAGTTCTGTCTGAGAACTGAACACTCCTTAGCCAAACACTCATGTGGGTCCAAGGAGACATGGGAAAGTATGCTTATTGCATCATCATTTAAAACAATAGCTAACATTAGGAAGCAACCTACATGTCCACCTATAGGGGACTGGATATACAGAAATGTTTTGTTGTGTTTTGTTTTTAATAATAATAAAAAATCTATAAATATTAAATCTTTAAAAAAGTATTGTTGACTGAAAAAAAACTTTAGATACAAAACTATAGTGCTTTTCATGTCAAATAAAACTCAAACACTAAAGAATAGTTTGCATTGTCATAGAGACATACATGTATGTAAATACATAAAAATGGCAAGATAACTGCATAACAAAGTAAACAATGTGGTTCGCTTTGAGAGAATGGGAAATTAGACTGGGGAAGAGATGAACAAAGGATATCTCAACATCTACAGAATTCCAGGATATGTACAGGCATACCTCAGAGATATTTCAGTTTTGGTTCCAGACCACTTCAATAAAGCAAATATCACAATAAAGTAGGTCACACAACTTTTTGGTTTCTTATTGCATATAAAAGTTATGTTTATATTATCCTGTAATCTATTAAGTATGCAATAGCATTATGATATTTAAAAAACAATGTGCATTCATCTACTGATGGGCACTTAGGTTGTTTC
>NW_006371166.1:0-939 GCF_000327345.1 Myotis davidii
ACCTTAACCACAGGTAATACTTTTTGCCATGCCAGGTGACATACTCACAGGTTTCAGGGATTAGGAAGGTAGATGTCTTTGAGGGCCATTAGTCTGCTTACCACAGGCAGAAACCAAGATTTTCTTGCTTATGGTATTAAATGCTTTTGATACTATTGTTATTCTTATTCTGCATTACGGTTCTTATGATCCAGCAAGTTCTGTTCAGGTGCTCTCATTATATGTCTTTTTTTGTTTTATGTTTTGGCAGATCTCTACTAATATTGTCAGATCTCATTCCATCTCACACTATGAAGTAAGGTGGAAATGCAGGTGACATTCAGGAGAGAGTTATTAAAGCCCATCAAAGAAGGGGGTAAATCCATGAATGGTATAAGGTTGGGGGATTCAAAAGACAAGCTAAGTTCCCAGTAATTCTAGAAAAAAATATCTAAAATTCAAACATCAAGGATAGTTCTGTTATTATATAATTTAGAATTGTAGAGAAGAAATGGCTAAAAGGATTAAAAGTGTTTGATCTGAGGGCTGAAATAAGGCAGGCGTACTTTTCCTTATGAGCTCTTCCATAATTTTGTACACATTAGCCATGTGCATGCAATATTTTGACAATGATTAAAAATTAATAAACATATATATATACCCTTTAAAAAATATCTGTAAGTTAAGAGAATAATAAAAGTAAAAATGTTGTGTTGAGTACAATCCTGTTAGATAAAAATATATATAACACATATCCATATGCGGTTAAACAGATATATGCTGAACATTGTTACATTTCTAAGTGTAATGACAAGGAACTGAAAAAACATGGTTACGTGTGGGGAGAAGCATTTGGGTGGGGTTGGGAAAAAAGCTCTCACTTCTCAGTTTGTATCTTTCTGTCCTGCTTGGGAAAGACTGCATATATCACTTTATCATAAAATTGGACAAGGTCCATTT
>NW_006371167.1:0-939 GCF_000327345.1 Myotis davidii
TTTTTTTTTTGCATTTCCAGCCTGTTTGCTGGATGGACTGAATCCCCTGCAGCACTGGCAATGCACACAGTATCCCTCTGTGGGAAAGAAATGGTCATCCAGGAGCCAGCCAGTCAAGCAGACGAGAAACAGGACCAAGCAAGCCAGGAGTCAACCCAGGCAGCCCCGGGATATTGACTCCAAGGGGCCAAATTCCTTCCCTCTGAACCACAGATGCTGATAAAATATTTTCAGGAACAGAGTGAGGGAATGTGCTTCACTCACTTCCCAAAATCTAGAATTGAAGAGGTCAAACCATACTTAATTCAAGCGAAGAAAATAGTGCCCAGCTGTAGCCCATAGCTAAATTTAGGCATAAACTGAGATCTGGCCCTTGGCAAGTTAATTTAGATGAGCTAATGCTTGTTCCTGGCAAACAGGATACACTCAGTAAATGGTAACTATTATTATTGCTGCAAAAAATGGAGTGTCTGCTGGATGTTCACATCCAGTCCTCCCACACATCCTAAAATAGGCTGTGCCCATCACTTGCACATCTGGAAAACATTTTCACACGGGCTAAGTAGGAGGTGGCCCTCCTCCGGGAGTCCCTCTCTGAGGGAAGGGGGCCCGAACTGAGCTGGGGTCTGTGCTAGGAGGGCTTGACCTTGAGGTTGAGGAAGAGAGTTCACACTCTTCCTTCCATCGTCTCTCCTCTTCCAGCAGTAGCTTCAGCAATGGCTCCTAGCAAGCAGGTGAGGGGCCACGCGGGAGCCAGGCTCAGGTACATCCTGGAGGCGGTGCTTGGTCATGCATCCAGTTTCCAGACCCCAGCTGGCAGAGCATTCCCTGCAGGAGCTCAAGAAGGACTTTTGGAATAAAGAGCTCAATCGCTCCTCAAAACCCTCCATTAACAATCTTATTCAGAGGACTAAGGTGAATTCCTGTGTTTACACAGGG
>NW_006371168.1:0-939 GCF_000327345.1 Myotis davidii
GTTAAAAAAGAATCACCTTTATTAGAATATAAGTTCTCTAAGTCTGGAGTATACCAATCTGTTCTCCATTAAAAAGTCAAAGTATCTGGCCTTCCATATATATTTCATATTGCAATGAATGGGTATATTTTGCTCTTAAATCAACTTTTTCTAAAAATGTTTCATTTATCTATAGGTATATAATCAACCACTCAAAACTTAGCACAACAATAACAAGTGATTATCTGTCATGGTTTCTGTGGGTAAGAAATTTTGGAATTTGACTTCATGATTTTGGGGGGATTTCTCATGAGGTTACATTCAGAAGTTGGCTGGGACTGCAGTCACCTGGGACTGGACAATGTAATTTTTAGATCTCTCGCTCACATGACCGGCAAGGTTTGCTGGCTTGTGGCCAGAGCTTCAGTTCCTCCCCACATGCATCTCCTTGAGTGTCCTCATGGAATGATGACTGAATTCCTCCAGAGGGAGTAATTCAAGAGACTGGGGCAGAGCTGGAAAGCCTTTTTATGACCTAGAGACTAGATCTCAAGTGTACTCACCACCAAAAAGAAATGTAACAATGTCATATGATAGAGGTGTTAGCTGTTGCTATAGTGGTACAAGACATGTTACAAGACATAAATATATGAAATCAATGCTTTGTGTATCTGAAACTTACACAATGTTATATGTCCATTATATATCAATTGAAAATACAATGTGGAACAAAAAGAAATTACCCACCATGACTGCTATCATATTTTACTGGTCCCCAGTCCAGTCTGCATTCAGTTCCTACACAAGGGCGTAGTGCCAGGAGCCAAGAATCACTGAAGATCCTCTGGGAGGCTGGCTACCACACAAGCCACAATATGTTTCTGGCTGTCAAAGCTGGGATTCTCTTCTAATCTCTTTTCTTTCTTTTTTTCTTCCAACATCCAATGTCTCCCTTCTTAC
>NW_006371169.1:0-939 GCF_000327345.1 Myotis davidii
GCCTGGCACATAGTAAGTGCTCAACAAATATTGTATACTAATGCTGGATTTGTGTGGCCTTGAGATGTTTTAAATAAAAATACTTAGTGTAGAAACAGAAAGATGCCACTTACAGAGGTTTTCTGCTGTAGAGGGTGTTTGGGAGTTGTTTTACATAATGCATTGTATTAGTGAAATTTTAGGAAATTCTGATTGGGAATACTGGGTTCAGAGCTTCCCGAAAGCACCAATGGACACTTAAACCTGGTGTTAGTCTTCTGTGACAAAGATATAGGTGCTGACAGGTTAGATATTAAGGGTCTTTTTTTCATACACCATTTCACAAATTCATCAAAATCACTTTGAAGCTTTGAACTTAAATTCTACTTTCTAAGGTTATAATTATTCTAAACTTGGTTTTACCTGCAAGTGATTAGTATACTCTCAATAGTATGTACAGACAAAAATTTGCAGTGGGTTATGGTCCCTTTTGGATAAGATTCATTTTTTTATTGTCTTAGGAACAATGGCTTGAAGCTGTCATTTGCAAGGCTTGTCAGTAGGGCCAGTAGGTTTTATAACATACATGTTAGGCTAGATTGAACAAAAAGGAATTGGGCTTTAAGGTTTTTAGTAGTTGTAGTCCATTATAATTCCTTGGCCACTAATAGGTCACTGTTTTATGAGTTTTGGTTCTTTCATGCAATAACACTCATGCTGGATTATGTTGGAGCCACTTTAGATATATCTATAAACCAAAAAAAATGTTGTCATTGAGTGAGATGGAGTTTTCTAATGGGTAAGAGAGAAATTTCACATGGTAAGAAAGGAATGGGCAAAGGGGAAAGTAATAGGATATTAGGGAGACCAGATCATGTAGATCTTTGTAAGCTATTATAAGAACTCTGGTTTTTACTTGCGAAATGTGGAGCCATTAGAGCAGCGGTTCTCAACCTGTGG
>NW_006371170.1:0-939 GCF_000327345.1 Myotis davidii
TTTTTTCCCGTCAGACCTAACATATCCTTTCACTGCATAATCTAGACTCATTCCTCAACCTTCGCCAGGTCTTTATACAAATGGTATATATTAAAAAGGCTTTCCAGAATGCTCCACACAAAATTAGACATGTTTTATCTGGTGGGTCATTTCTGGTGAATAATCTAGCTATGACTCATTACTTTCTCTATGCCCTGCACAGCCTTCCATTAAATCCTGACACTACACCTTAAATCCTCCTATGTGAGATTCCCAGAAAAGCATTTCTGGGAAATGCTTTGCAATACCCATTCCAGACCCCTCCAGCAGACCTGCCTTGGTCCCGGTCCACATTCAACAAAATGGCTGACTAGAGTAGAGTCTTTCCTAAGTTTTTATTATTTCTTCATCTGCATTTGTGTGCAACATGTGTAGTTGTAAGCAATTATATTCCATGTAATAATTTGTGAAAAATACCACAAAAATCAACTATGACCATAAGAGCTTCATGCTATCCCTGCTCCATGGAAGCCATTAATCTGTTCTTCACCTCTGTAGTTTTATCCTTTTAAGAATGTTATACAAATAAAATCATGCATAATAGCAAGTCTTTTAATTTCTTCAAAAGAATCCTGAAAGCTGGTATAAGTGGGTAGGGGCATAGATGAAAATTTTAACCATGAGTTGGTCATTTCCATGCTAGGTAAGAGAGCTGCAAGGACTCATTAAACTACATTCTTTATTTTGAAATAATTTTGGCATTTCCCTTAATTATGATGAGAAAATAATGTTTAAAGTAGAAGATAGTCCCAACAGAAGAAGGTGAAAAGAATGCTGTCAAATCCAGGGAATACAGGGTGTGGGAAAGTAGTTTTACAATTGTATGTGAAAACAGAGTTTATTCTTTTGTTGTTGTTGCTGTTAATTCTCACTTGAGGATATTGTCCCATTGATTTTTAG
>NW_006371171.1:0-939 GCF_000327345.1 Myotis davidii
TCCTGAAGGGTATTCTGGAACAGAAAATGGACATTAGGGAAAAGCTGAAGATATCTAAATGAAGTGTGGACCTTGGATAAGAACAATTTGTTCTTTAGATAAGAATATTGATATTTGTTTATTAATTGTGAGAAGTGTACCATACTAATAGAAGATGTAAACAAAAGGGAAAACTAGGTCTGGGGTATTTAGGAACTCTGTTCTATCTTCACAATAACTTTGTAACTTTAAAACTTTTCTAAAATAAAGGAAATTATTAAAAGAAAACTGGCCCAGGTTTACTCCCAGTAATTGAGCTAAACACTAAATAAGAAACAGGTACATTAGTTTCCAAACATGTTTATGCTCATTAGTACTTATTAATGTAATTGCAACATTTATTCAAATAGCTTATAAATTGACTAAATCTGCATACATGAAAACAGAATAGTTTCTATACAAATTAAATGTAATGCTCTGGAAAAGACAGAATAAAGATATACTACTTATAAACCTGCTGCATAATTATGACATAATGGTGCTCTAAAAGATCATGGAAAATATTGTAAAAAAAAAACCCCAAAACACCCATAAAGAATCTTCTTTTGGATAGCTTATAAGAATTTTTAACTTCTTGAACCATTTTAAAGAAATTTAAAGAGAAAATTCAGGGACAATGTTTTATAGCTGCTGTTCATACTACAAAGACCACACAGGGCTGCATCACAAACCCTAACACTAAGAGTGCTGGTTCGATGCCAGAATGACCAGACATTTACATGCTTAACAGCTTTTTTAGCCAAGTGACCTACTGTGGCCATGATACCATTATAATTACCTAGATATTTGTAATAAAAAAAGAGCAAAAGGAAGGCCAGACATTATAAGGATTGCCATCTGGGGAGCTTCATCCGGAAGCTGAAACTCTGCACTCCCCAGGGAACCACTGGCCCATTCCCC
>NW_006371172.1:0-939 GCF_000327345.1 Myotis davidii
TCTGGGAGCAAACAAGGACTTTGCTGGGAAGAGAGACCTGGTAGACTTGCTTCTGCAAGTGGGAGCAATGGGAACACCTAGAAAGTACTCAGAAATACGGTAGAGGTCAAATCCTATAATTATTCCTCTGAATCTGGCTAATGCTGGCAAATAATAGGAGAATATCACAAAGAATCTCAATATTTCGTTAAAATGTTCTAAAGCAGTGGTGGATTTTCCTACTGCAGACAAAAATGAGCACGTCAAATAGCAATTACCTTTCGAGATCTTCCTTTTCCTCCTCTTGTTCACATTTCTCAGTTCCAAACTTGGCTTTCAGTGAGCGGGCTCTAGCAATTAGGGCTTCCACATTAGTAATTTGATGGATGATTTCCTAACAATAGAAAAGAGAAAGTCATAACATTGGAAAACAGCAAAGAAAGGCAAAGCCTTTTAAAATGTTTCTTGAAAGTAATTACTGCCCAATGGGAAGAGAGAGTACTTGGCGAGATGCTGACAGTCACCCAACTTACTTCTAGTTTCTTGTCTTCCGGATTGGGAAAGTGCAGGACTTTGCTTGAATGGGATATTATCTGCTTGATAATCTTCTTAACGGAAGAAATGTTTTCCAGACTTTCTATTAGAAAGATCAAAACCATCATTAAATAAGTTAGACAAAATACACTTTCATTTTAGAAATGAACTAATTACTATTCAAGTAAGACATTTATTTACCTTCTTCCTTTACCTTGAGTACAGCTGCATGAATTACACAAGGTAGCAGGTGCCGAGCGAGGTCTGCAGGTTTCTGCATTGCCAGATAGTGCAGCACCTGGAGGAGGCACAGACTCAGATAAATGATCAATGCAGCTGCCTACGAATAAAGCAGCCATTTACGAAACAAAAAATCCTCTGGACCAGTGATTTTCCACTTTTTTCATCTCATGGCACACATAAACT
>NW_006371173.1:0-939 GCF_000327345.1 Myotis davidii
AAAAAAAAGGGTACGGTCTTTCCTTGGGATGGATTTTGTGGTACCAACCGCAGGAATTTCACATGACTTTGGTGCATAAGTAATTGCTATCATGAAAATTCCTGATTTTTCAAAAATAAATGATGCATAAAAGGCACATAAAAGTTCAGTTAATAAGTCCCAATGCACTCAAGAACATATCTTAGCTCAGCCAATGGAACTAGTCTTTTATTCAGTAGAGACCTCTTAAATGCATTGCCTCAGTGCACAGTAAATCTATTCTTTTAGCAGGTTTATACCTTTATCTGGTAGTCAATTAAGTAGCCTTTCATGAAATGTAGCAATGACATACATTTGTGGAGGGAGGTATATTCTTATAACTTGTCTGATTATCTTTGGGTTTTAGCATGTATTATTTATGAGTATTATTTCTCGAGCAGGTTTATGCCTTCATCAAGTAATCATGAACACATTTTAAGTATAAATATGGGCCTACTGTGACTGGAAACCGCTATGGTTTCAACAAGGTTCATTCTTGCACAAATATCTCATTCAATTTTGAGAGAATTGTATTCTGTGAATAAATATATTTTGCAATTTTTCCACCTCACTGTCCAAATTGTAATACCTATACTACAAAGAAAAGCAATCATCACTGTCGCATGCATCGACTAAATATTTCCAGCTATGGAAATGCCATCAGCTTGTTTCATACATCTGAGATGAACTGAGAGAAAAGCTTTTAAAATGCAATGGCAAGGGTGATAATTCCTCAACCTAAGAGGAACTTCCCGGAATAAATGTCAGAAAATGTATTGATACACATGTGGGAGACAGACTATAATCAGATTTTTAATGTTCTGGATATTATAGTTTTGCTCTTCCTTGTTTTACTTAAACGTTCAATCTAACTTGATGAATCATTTTTCCCTGCTGCAAAAGTAAAAAAAAAAAAAAAAA
>NW_006371174.1:0-939 GCF_000327345.1 Myotis davidii
TAGTAGGTGGTCTCATTTATGGAAATGGGCTAAAAAGGCATTCACCTTTCAACTTAGCCCAAGGAAGAATTTAAAAGTCTCTGATGATTTCCCATTGACATTAAGATAAAACTCAAGATATTGTGTATCAGTGTAGATTGTATGGTTTATATTGGGAGTTAATGCATTTTTAACTCCTGGAAGTGCTCAGATATGAGTTTCTTGAGCATGTAATATGAAGCATCTAACCTCAAAAAAGTTTTCTAAACTAGGCAAGTCTTTCAGGAATATTTCGATACTATGGCCATGTGAGTCCAATATTTAAGCTATTTCTAAACATTTATTTAGTATCATATCAAATTTTATCAATTCATTCTATATATATATTATACATATATATGTACATTGTCTGAGACACAGTTCTAGGAACTGGTGTGAAAATCAGTAACAAAACAGATACAACCCCTGGCCTAATAAAGCTGAAAATGAAAAAGGAATAAACATATGAACAAGTAAATAAGATAATTTTTAATAGTGATAGGTACTAATAATAAAAATTTAATAATAGAGGGGACAGAGAGCATTAGGATGGAGGGGAAGAGAGTTTACTTTGGCTAAGAATGTAAGGAATGGATGTCTTATACCCTCTCTGTTGAGATATTCCAACAAAGAACTGAATGGTCAAAGCCAGTGAGCAACTATAACAGTCTAGAATATGAAAAGAAAAGAGAATAGCAACTGTAAAGGTCCTGTAATAGGAATGAGTGGTGAGTATTTAAAGGAAGGCCACTGAGACAAGAAAGAGAATGGTCATGTTGAGGTTGGAGAGAAGGGCTGTAAGGCAATAGATGCTGCAGTCTTGTAGTCCATGTGTAGGAGTGTTGTTTTTTTTAAATATATTTTATTGCTTTCAGGGAGATAGGGAGGGAGAGGGAAGGCGGAAGGGAGAGAGAGAGAGAG
>NW_006371175.1:0-939 GCF_000327345.1 Myotis davidii
CGTGCCAGGGGTTGCCCACCCCTGCACTAGACCAATAGGTAGAGCCAAGTTAGAACATAATCCATTTTGAGGAGTTCTAGACCTGCTAAGGGAAGAAAGAGACTGTATACAAAGGTATAGAACATTGCCAATCTGTCCCAAAGGAGCTGGATGTGAGGGTGCTGGAGGAAGAAGAGTTTATTGGTATGAGAGCACGCTCTCATCTTGTGGATTTAACATGCTGTCCAGGGCTCCAAAGATTGATACAGGTATGTACTAGAGACATGTAACATGGTCTTATGTAAAAACAAGTTGCCCAAAAGAAATTGAGTGATTGTACCAGACTCTACATTCTATTTTCCTTTCTATTTTTCAAGGGAGCATGCATAGTGAACAGTAATAATATGATTTTTGCAACATCTCTCTATTAAATCTATTTTAAGCTACTGTAATCTCTCATTATTACATCTGAATTACTACACTTCTTTATTTTTAAGTAGCTCTGGGTCATTACACACCTCCTTGTGTGATAGATCAGATGAAAATAGCAGAGGTATTACAAGAAATAAGAAATTCAAATTCCACTCATAATTAAGGATGCAACATCGGAAAACTTAATTTAGAAAGAGATGAGCACACTACCTTGGGGAAATTTGGAAAAGGTCAGACAGAGACTGATTATTAAAAAACACTCCCACAATTCCTATGCTATTTGACCACAATACTTAGTGACCGAAGATTTAGGAAGAACTAAGAGCCAATATATATATTTATTTATTTTCTCATAGTAATTTTAATTCCACATCTATAATTCACACAAATATTTTTAAATTTTGTTTGAAACAGTATGTTGAAAACAAGTTAATAAATTTAAATGTCCATATGATCACACAATCACTTTACTTTTATAAGCATCAGAAAACCATGACAGTCACAAATAGTAGATTAAGGAAATACAAC
>NW_006371176.1:0-939 GCF_000327345.1 Myotis davidii
GGTTGAGTCTGGGGGTGTGATTGGATTTGGAGAGTCTGGCAAGAAAGGTGAGGATGTGTAGGAGAGATGGCCTAGAGGTGGACATAAGGCAATGGTATTCAAGGAACAATGAAGACATGAGTAGGGAGGTTTGATATGCAACACCACAGGGTAAAATAATATCATAATACTGATGTGGAAGAGTATCAAAATGAATGAAATGTAAAGGCTAAATTAGGTTAATTTTTACTACACTAAACTAACCAAAGTCAACAGGTTCCAAGATTATTTTTGGCCCTTCCTTATTTTAACAGAATTAGTTCATTGATTTTCACTTAGCAGCGTATTTCTGCCTTCCAGGCAACTAGGCCATATTTTATCTAAAAACCTTATACTGTAACATCTTTGTTACTGACACAGATCTTAGTCAGAAGATGGATTTTCTTAAACTTGCAACCCTCATTGTAAAACTCCCCCATGAAAGAACAGGAATTCAGCATAACATTTGGTTATGAAAAATAAAATAATGGAAGATGATTAAATAATGTCATAAATCTAGGTACATAATGACATCAAGCACTGATCATTATAAAATCTCTTCAGGAAGCCATAAGAAAATGAATAAAAAACAAATAATTAGAATTAAATTGAGTTATAAATCCCACTTAGTTTAATTACAAGGTCTGAAGAATGGAGAATATTTTATATCCCTCCCCCTATGAGAAACTAATGCTGCTGTCGGGAAGATACCTGTAGATAACATTTCATGCCCTATGTAATCTAGCCTCTATTCACTTTCCAAAATTCTCTGCCACAACCTAGCAAAGACCTCAGACCTACTCATACCCTCAGTGTTCCTTGAATAGCATTGCCTGATGTCCACCTCTAGGCCATCTCTCCTATACATCCTCACCTTTCTTGCCGGATTCTCCAAATCCAATCACACCCCCAGACTCAACC
>NW_006371177.1:0-939 GCF_000327345.1 Myotis davidii
GGCCGTAGTTTGCCCACGACTGCTCTAGAGTCATTGCTAGGCCTGAAGCATCAGGACATAGGCACCTTGAATCCTATCTGAAACAGTCAAGACCATCCTTGTAAGAGGACATCTTGGGGTGCTGTGAATGAGGCTGCACACCAAAACCCGAACTATAGGAGAGAAAAATCACATTGGGATGGGATGGAGGCACAAAATGTCTTTCTGGCAGGACTTGCTTGGGGTTAAAAGAAAAGAGGAAAAGTCTAAATCTTCACAAACTGGCCTTCACTTATATCTTGGTTTAGTTCAGAATATTTCCATAACCCCAAATCCTAAGTGTTGTTAAATTACATGTAGAAATTGAAAACCTAAGGGAAAAAATGTGATGAAAAACAAACACAAATTATGGGATAGATTTAAAATATGTTCTACATTAAAACTTCATCATTAAAATTTAAAGCATATTAGACACAACCAAAAAAATAAGAATGAATCAGGCACTTTCTATAATTGGTCCTGGCAAGCATATGGTGAAGTGGAAATTTGCCTACAGAAAATTTGTTGGGAAGTAATTTTAGGATCAACCTTGTCAGGGGTGAGTAGGGTGGATCAGATGAAGAGGTTCAGCTGCCATACAGTTGAAACAGCAGCCTCATAGGACCCCACACATTCTGAGGCTGAGGTGGTCCTCGAAGGAGTACTTAACTGGGTCACAATGTCCGGAGTTGTCACATTCACAGGGCACTTTCTGTAGGCTACCCGGGTAGTATAACCTTGGGGAAGGCTGAGAATGCTTTTTGGTGAGGGACACAGCCATAGACCATCAGTGGACAACACTTCCAACAGCTGGAGGAATGGATATCTCAGCAGAGCAGCCATTATTGCCACTATTGTCTGTTTCTGATAAGCTATTCCTGACAAGGGAGGTGGGACACTCATCCCTTTACTCTATTAACT
>NW_006371178.1:0-939 GCF_000327345.1 Myotis davidii
CTGATTGAAGGGCTGTATATGGGGCCTGATTGGTGTGCTGATTTTCTGTGATAAATTAAAATGTTTTTCCTTTCTCTCCCTAATGGCCTCAGCTGTTTGAGCCCACAGAATGTGGAAATGGATACGTAGAAGCTGGGGAGGAATGTGATTGTGGTTTCCATGTGGTAGGTATAAGAGTTCTTTTTTACCTTCAGCACAGCACCTACGCAGAGCAAACACGAATAGCATTAGTGAGACGCCTGCAATATCATTCACTGTGGTCTCGCGGCCTTTCTTTCTGATCTTGCTCATCAATGCTTAATCCCAGCTCAGACACAGCATTAGAATTAATCATGTCCTTATGGCCCTGTCTGAGAAAACCTCGTGGGTCCTTCTAATCAAATTCCCTACCTCTTAAAAATTCATAGCTCACAGTTACCCCAGACAGGTTTTACCAAATCACAAAACAGTCTTTCTGCGTTGTGTATTATTTTTGTCTTTATAAAATTAGATTGAGTATTCAGAATGTAATAGAGCTAGCCAAGGGTGGGATGCCCGCTAAGGAATAAGGTAACATTTTGGTAGAGAAGCCCTTTCATAGCAGATCATGCTTGGTTGAGATATATGGCAGGAAGGACTCTGTCATTGTCCAAGTGATTAATTCTTTCCTGAAGTATTTGCTTACTATTGTATGAATCCCCTCGTCTGGATTATGCCTAAGTCATACGTGGAGAGAATGTTGAATGGACCAGTGGGGAAGCGTCCTGACTTACTCACGGGAAGTGCTTTTTCTAGGAATGCTATGGTTTGTGCTGTAAGAAGTGCTCTCTCTCCAATGGGGCCCACTGCAGCGATGGGCCCTGCTGCAACAATACCTCATGTCTGGTGAGTTTCCTGACAGCTTCATCATTCTTTTCATTGACATATGGGCCAAATATCTCAATGTATACATTTAAAAAA
>NW_006371179.1:0-940 GCF_000327345.1 Myotis davidii
CTTTCTGAAATCAATAAAAAATACATTTTAAAAATTCTATGAGAAAAATTTTTATCATAGCTAGTCACAATTTATACAATTAAGTCATGTTTTAAAGAATATCTATACTATGATGGCCATACATATGTATATTTGTTTGGGGTATATACAGTTTTTTTTTTGCAATTGATGTTGGGTAAATATGCTTCTTGTTATCAATGTGATAGGATAGCACTAAAAAGGTAGGTAAATACACATTTTGTATATCTTAAATATACAATTTGTATACTTTCAATATCTTGGTAAAAGATGATTGCGATGTGAGTGAATTGTTTTTATGGCAGATTTTTTATACCTGCAGTGAATCACATTATTCATAGAGTTGAGAGGTGATTCGCATCAATCCACTAACCTTTACCATGGCATACAGAATTAAAGTTAGTCTAAAGGGCATAAAAATTATGGATGGCTCAGTGTTCATCTTTTCAAAGCTTATAGTCCTGCTGTGGAACAAAGACACTTGCATATTTAAAGGCAACGAGGTCAGACAAACAGGAACCAAATGAGTGGGGCAGATGGCCCGTGTTTCAGAGGAAAGAGCATTTACATCAGGCTGGCTGATTTAACCGGTGAAGATTTCCCCACGTGGTGGGAACTAAATTGTGACTTGAAAGATGGATAGAATGATGCTCACATATTGCTTTTCTGAGGCTCCTGCACAACAAATTTTCACAAACTAGGTGCCTTAAAACAACAGGAATTTATTCTCTAACATTTTTGGAGGCCAGAAGTCCAAAATCAAGGTGTGGGCAGAATTGGCTCCTGCAATGGTTTAAGTGAGAAACCATCCCATGCATCTCTCCTAGCCTCTGGTGTTGCTGTGATTGTTGGGTTCCTGGGCTTGTAGATACATCATACCTCAAATCTCTGTCTGTCTTCACAGTGTCTTCTCAGTGTCTCT
>NW_006371180.1:0-940 GCF_000327345.1 Myotis davidii
TTTTTCTTATTTTTGTGGTGTTGGTTGGGGATCATTTTGAACACCCATCCCATGCAAATGCACATAATCAAGCATACTAGCACATTTTGGACTTTCTAAAATAATAGTTGCTTGTTACAAAACATAAACAGACCAGGTAAGGGATCAGGAAAGTCAAGTTCAGATCCTAGCTCTGGCTCTGCCTATGTAGGTGTGACTGTGATAGTGGGAAAGGGAAAGCAATAGATATGGAAAACTTACCATGTGCCAGGAAGTGGGCCTGACTTTACTTACATTTTCTTTTCTTAAATTAAATTATTTGTGTAACTTTGTGGCTTTTACACTATTTCTCTTTCTTTAGAATAGAAGAATCTGTGGCTCAGAACACTAACTGACCTATAAAATGGGAGTGTTACAAGCTAAGGGGAATGCTTTAGCCTCTCAACACAGAACACTCTACAGACATGCATTTCCCATCTTCTCTCCCCTCTACACGCACAGAAACACAGACACTTTCACTCAAAAAGCTAAAAGAAACAATAACTATTGGATAACTTCCTATTTTTCAATCATTTCTTATTGCAGGGACCTTATGTAAAAGAAATATTTCAGTATTTTTATTTGTTTAATTGAATCCTTACTTCTAAGCTCAGGCTAAGCATCAATGTTATTTTATGAGATAGTTCTTACACTTGATCAAACACTAAAAAAAAGAATAGCACTTAAAAGCAGTAATTCAAAGTTCTGCCACTGACATTTTCACACTACATTTGCTTTATTCCAAAAGTGGACCCAGGGTATGAATAGAAATGTAGTTCCTCAGCAATTACATGGAAACAAATGACAGTACAATTACATGATTAAAAATGAATTTTATTTATGCTTTTCCATGCATGAAATGTACATACTTCCTGGCCAGTTTGTAAATAGGCTCTGAAGTATTCTTTGGAATGTATAATAA
>NW_006371181.1:0-939 GCF_000327345.1 Myotis davidii
AAAATGACCACCTGGGACTAGATGAATCATTGGCAAACTCTACCAAACACTTAAGGAAGAATTAGCACATGTACTTTTTTAGATAATTGAAAAAGAGGGAACACTTTCTACCTCATTTTTCAGCATAACTTTAATACTAAAAGCTGACAAAGATATTACAAAGGAAGAATAATTTAGGCCAATATTACTCAAGAGGATAGGTCTAAAAATGCTAAACAAAATATGTGCAAGCAGAATCCAGCAACACATAAATGAGACAATATATTAGGACCAAATTGGATTGGTTCCAGAAGTACAATATTACTTCAATGTTTGCAAAATGCATCAGTGAGGTTATTAATAGAACCAAGAAAAACATGTATGGCTATTTCAACAGATGCAGAGAAGCCATTTAATGCAATTCACATTCATTATGACAAATATTCTCAGGAAACTAGGGTTGGAAGGGAACCTCCTTATCTACAACAGATCTGCAGCTAATAGCACATGGTGGACCACATGATCAATAGGAGTTGGCAATTGGATGTAGCTGCCAAAGAACTTGACCCAATCTTAAAAGGAAGCACAGTGTTCTGCTCAAGAAACGCAAAGTCCTGCTCTCCTCTACTTAGGATATACAGCCCCTGGGAAATTGTGCTGATTTCTTGAGGCCCTACACTCACAAGGACATTGACTTACTGGAGAGGCCTAGAAAAGATGGCTAACACGTAAGTCCTGGAAAGTGAGCCATGATGAAACAGCAAAGGAGAAGACATAACATGCAGCCAGTGTTTCTTGGGGAGAAGGCCTAAACTTTGAGTGTCTAAAGGAAAGTACAACTGGTATTAGAGAAGGGTACAGTAGTGCAACATTTAACGATGGGACACATTCTGAGAAATGCATCATTAAGGAGATTTCGTCATTATACGAACATCATAGAGTGCACTTACACAAACCTAG
>NW_006371182.1:0-937 GCF_000327345.1 Myotis davidii
GGGAGCTGTTAGAAAGTCGAGCATTTTGGTTGGTTTTCTTTGTGACTAAACATTATAAGTTGGATAAGAACATTTTATTAAACAAATAATTGCTGAGAGCCTACTCTGTGTGAGGGACCGGCTAGTTCTCCATCGAAGTCCTGTCTATCGGGAAAGTTCTCTGATCCTACCATATTGCCATGGAATATATCTTTAAGGGAAGGGAACTTACACCGACTAACAATAGTTATGAGTCATATATAGGCTGCACTGTCCATGTATGTGTTTCCTTTATGGTCTCCCTCCATCTACTATCATGTAAGCTCTATAAGTTAGGGTGATGGGGAGCCATGGAGGAGTATAGAGCTGGGCGGGAGCAACATTTTAAATTAGGAATCAACCCAGGTCTCAGTTTGAAGCTCTCCAATACCTTCCCAACAACATGTTAGATTCTCATCTCATTTCTCAGACCATCTGACCCCCTGGGGGGCTTGGAATCCCCATAGCTCTTGGAAAGAGAGTGCAGGAGTAGGCAAGAACATTGTTTTGCTCTGGCCTCCTGGGGCAGACACAAAAGTTAGCTCGTCTCCCAGTTCCCCACTCAGTAAGAATGACTGAGAGCTCGGGAGTGAAGTAAAAAGCAGGAAAACTGAGGGCCGAGTAGCTCTACCGCCATTGGCATATTTACTCTGCAGCTCTGAGCCAGTAAGTGCCCCGTGCCTCAGTTTCTTCATCTGAAAATGCAGTTGGGATGCCCACTGAATGATGGCTCAAGGAGGCAGGGGTGTGTGGCCTGGCATAGTGCATGGCACAGACTAGCTGCTCAGTAAATCCATGAGAGCCGTGAATGTGTAAAACTTCACAGAAAGGTTACCCATTTTACAGAGAAGGAACCTGAGGCTGAGAGAAATGAAGCAGTTTGCTAGTGATCACAGAGTCAGGAGCCGTGAGAACAGGG
>NW_006371183.1:0-940 GCF_000327345.1 Myotis davidii
GAATTTGTACAATTCAAATAAGTTGTATGATTTATTGGTATAAAGTTACTAATAATACCACTAAGTATCCTTTTAATACCGATGGGATCTGTAGTTATGTCCTTCATTTCTGATATTAGTAATTTGTGTCTTCTATTATTTCCTATGGTTAGAAATTATGTATTTTATTGATATTCTCCTTGTTTTGCTTTTTATTTTTCTATTCATTCTTCTATCTATCCATTGAGCCATTAAAATATTTATTTAATACATTCTGTATGTCCAACAGAGTAACAGATATTCTTTTGGAATAATACAGGGGGGGAAAAAACACAATAAATGAGCTAGGAATTTTAAAAATCCAGTGAGGAAAAAATATGTACTAGTACATATGACTGAGTTATTCACAAAATACTACCTCTTTGATTCAATGTTCAGTTAAAGAAGAATTTACAGTTGCTCCAAATGTGATTTAGATGAGAAGTTATTAAACAAACCTAAAAATAAAGACAAAAAGGAGGAAGAAGACAAGAATAACCACCATAAGTTGCAAAACTTTGCCTAACAAGGTGGGAAAGGACAGCCCATTAAACTCTCAGAATTGCTACATTGTCCATTCCCTATTAGGAACATGGAGGTTTTATATATTGATTAAAGTAATGCTACCTTCATGAGGGTCCTTTTCCCACTAACAAAATCTGAAACAGCAATTTTTATATGATCCATTCTCTTAAATTATGAGATTAATTGCAACAATAAACATAAAGTAGTATGTGCTGTATTCTAAAAATCATTTAAACATCTCAATTCAACATATCATAATTCAAGTCACAAACGGGCAATAATGGTCTTGATTTTTATATTACTGAATGACTTTATTATCATAACTTTACAGTTATCCAAAATAAAACCTAAATAAAGACTTAATATAAATCCATATTTATAAGTACCTTGGTTTTTT
>NW_006371184.1:0-938 GCF_000327345.1 Myotis davidii
AGATTCTGGAATGTGATTGACCTTGTTTGAGTCAACTGATGCCCTCTGGACCAACCAGTGGCCATGGTGTTAAGATCACACTAAATCATGATGTATTATGGAAGTTATGTGAGATTTGAGTCATAGGCATGTGTGTGTGCATGTGAAGGGTGTGTGTGCTTTGTTTGAGAGAAGTGTAAAGAGCAGTGAGGTGAATCTGGAATCTCCTGGTAAAAGATTTATTAAACTTCCCTCATCATTCTCTCTATTGTCCCTCTGTTATTTCATTTTTCTGGACTCCACAATGCTTGTATTCCCCTAGTTCATTTAAGCACTGATCTCTCTTCCTGGTAAAATGAGGAGCTGCCGCATACTCTTTGGACTGGCAATTGTAACCCTTGACCTATTCAGACCCTAATTGAGAGTTTTTTCCTCTGTGGCTTCAAAGAGCATTCACCCATATCCTGTTGATGGCAGCTATACACTTCAAGGAAAGGAGTTCCTGAAATTCATAAATGCAAGAGCAAACAAAGCAGGGGCCATGGTCTTTAGCACCCACCCCCAAGGGTGTTCAGGAGTACCTAGGGGATCTTGCTGTTGTCAGTCAATCTTGCCCTGGTATCTGTGCCCTTTGTTTATAATGCAGTTGATTAAAATCTGTTTTATTTATGTAGCTGTTCCAAGTTCAATAATAAGGGGAAATTAGCTCCAGGACTCCCATGATAGAGTCATTTTGGCTATAACTTCAATGGCCAGAACCCAAGCATAGTCCATCATGTTCTGTGTTCCTCCTTAGAGCTTGTGGGCAGCACTTATCTGCTGAGGGGCCTATGGGAACTGAGCCTGGACTCAAAAATCATATGCAAATATTGTACAACCCAGGGGACTAAACTAAGCCACTTAACCCCCAGCAAAACAGCATGAGCCAGTGAGAGTAAGGATTATAAAACAATGCTTTT
>NW_006371185.1:0-940 GCF_000327345.1 Myotis davidii
TCAGATGTTAAACCAAAAACAAATTCCTTTTCTGTCTGTGGAGGAGAGATTGTTTCAATACAGGGATGCTACCTGATCCACGAGGTAGATTCAGGCTAGAAGAGAGAGATTGCTTCCTGAATCCCTCCCCCCAACCTTGGAGATTCTCATCATAATTGATGTTTATTTTGACATAAACTATGTGTTGGCTCCTGGGACAGGCCACTGCTTTGACCTGGTCAAGCATATAAAGTAATTTCCTGTATCTGGTGGCCTTTCTTTACTAGTTCCATGACTATCCCCCTCTTTACCCTATATAATTTTTTTGCTTCTGCCAGGCAGGGATCCATTACAGCCCCCCTGAGATATGCCTCGTATATAAGTTTCTCTTAATACACTATTAATTACAAGACTGGAGTGACCAGCTTCTTTCTTAGATCTTTCCCTGCCCTCCTCTTACAGAGGTAGCTGTTCAGTGCCACAACCTTTCCCTTGGTCTGTGTGTACTAATAGGACAAGGAGAATGCAATCACCCAAGTAATAGGATTACCAGTCCCTGAATTCCTCCTCATCGATACAGAACATGGGGGCTGCTATGGACTGAATTGTTATCCCATAAAAATTCTTATGTGGAAGCCCCAATGTAATTATATCTGGAGATAAGATCTTTGGGAGGAAGTTAAGGTTAAATGAGCTCATAAGGGTGGAGCTTTAATTTGATAGGCATGTGGCTTTATAAGAAGGTGAAGAGTCAGCAAGAAGGTGGCCATCTGCCAGCCAGAAAAGGAGCCCCCACCAGAAACCAAGTTATCCAGCACCTTGATCTTGGACATCCCAGCCTCCTGAACTGTGAGAAATAAGTATTTGTTGAAATTACTCAACCTGTGTTATTTTGTTACAGCAACATAAGCTGACTGAGACAGGAGTCTTCTGATATTTCTGTTCCACAGAATGTTAGAGC
>NW_006371186.1:0-940 GCF_000327345.1 Myotis davidii
CCACTGAGCCAAACCGGTTTTGGCTAGAAGGTCTTCCTTTGCCAAGGAGAGCCTTTCCACCTGGTTGGGTGAAGAGCCAACATCTGGTAGCGATTTCATGGAAAGACCTTTGATCAGTGCTCTTTGGAACCAAAGCGTTAGAGACCCAGACAGAATCAAAGTCTCTGAAGCTGCTCTATGAACAACAGGAACACTGGGCTTGTACATTTTTGAACCAGAGCTAGTTTTTAAAATTTCAACTTTATTGCTTTAATAACTTCAATAATTCCAGCTTTAATAAGTGACATATTAAAGCCCCTGCTTTAATCGTGTTATTGATTCAACCTACCTGGTTGTCAGGTCAAAACCAGAATCTAGCACATCTTTACCTGGAAGTCATGACCTCGTCCGGGAGACGACGGGGCGCAGCTGCCATGTGAGGCCAAGAGAAAGAACATGTGACTCACAGTATCCGAAGATGAAGAGAGGGGTTTCCAGCTTGCTTGTTGGCGGGTTCTTTTCTCACTTTGCTTCTACAGCCAGAAGCAAACGTACCTGAATAGGGGACTGGTGACCCAGAATAGAGGGTGAAAATGCCGTAGGCATGGAGCCTCGGAATGTGCTAACTTAACGGGAACTTGTGTCCCCAAGTCCCAAGCACATCCGAGCACAGAGTAAGCACGAAGCGCCTATTAAAGGAATGAAGAAGTGAATTGGAAGTTTTTTTCATGGGAACAGTCTCCTGGTGTTCTGGTGGCCAAAATAGCAGGAGCAAAGGGAGAAACATACATGAGGAACAAGGGTTCCCTCAGCTTACTAACCCCGTGACCTTGGGCAAGTCACTCGATGTAAGACAATTTATGTCTGTTCTCCAAAGAGATGACTGAGAGATATACTGGAGTGGGCAAAAGTAGGTTTACAGTTGTGCTGTGAGTACACAAAACACAGGGTTTATTCTTGT
>NW_006371187.1:0-940 GCF_000327345.1 Myotis davidii
TCCAATGAAATAAGACAGTGGGGTTACAGTGGGGAGTAGCCATCCTTTTTCACTTTTACACTCACAGTTGGTCCATAAATGTGAGTTTGACATGCACATATGGCCAGGAGATAGAGGCACAGAAGTTCATTACCTCCTTCCATTCCTCGACAAGAGCTTTTCAGGAAGCCAGGTTTAGACATAGCTGCACAGGGAACAGAGAGCTGGTCAACCGTGCTTATGAGGTTCAGAGTGAACGCCCACACAGTGTGGTGCTGGCACGCTCAGAGGGGAAGTCAGGCACAGTCATATAACAGCGTGCAAACCCAGCCAGGGGTGTCTGAGCGTGGCACATAGGGTGCTTCGCTGCATTCCATTCCCTGAAAGCTGATCTGGCCAAACAGGGCTCCGACACTAGGCAGGGCTCTTTGACTGACTTCCCCATCTCTCTGTTGCCCTACCGTCATCACAACACATCCTTCATTAGCTGTTGTTCTGAAAAGCTTGGTGCCTCTTGCTCCAACCAAGAAAGCAGCTAGGTCAGTGGCTGGGTATGAGAGGAGATATCCTACATGTTAGGCAGCCACAAAATAGTCCTTTCCTAAAAAAATGACCTCTCATTTTTGGAGAAGCCAAGGGTCCCCAAAATACTGCATGGTAATATCACCAATTTAATCTCCACTAATGTGAACCTATTAATACCAGTACATACACATGGCAATCTAGAGGCCAAATATTCTACTCAATATTATTTTTCCTTACACAAATTTGCAGCGTTCTACTGTAAGATTAGGGGACACACAAAATACCAGTGTTTCTCATGTTCAGATATTAATAAATGAAGGATTATATAAATATAACTTGGGCTCTTAATTTTGAGAGTTTCATACTTTAAGATGGGCTCTCATTGGAAAATTGGAAAGATCTGCTATTCGAGGAATGGGGCTGGGAAAACTGAACC
>NW_006371188.1:0-940 GCF_000327345.1 Myotis davidii
CAGGTAAAGTAAATATAGGCTCCTTGCAAAACTTTAACATGCACGTGTCTATGTGTATAACAGACCAGAAAGTTAGTATTATCTTGATCAATACAACATTTCTAGGATTGAGACAACTGGGTTAGGATTCATGGTTTCTAAAACCACTAGTTCTTCTAGTTAACAGGATAAATGTGGTGTAAAAAGCAATGCCCTTCAATTGAATCCTGCGACCCTATTCGTGTTATTTGATGCAATCAGGTTATTCTGGGCCTGCTTCCATATGTATGTGTTCATTACTTTCCCATGGTAATTGCACATTATTTCTTCAGATATCTGAAAACATTTCCTTGATCTCATGCTCTTATAGTTATGATTTGGTAACATTTTAATTTTAGCTACAAGATGGATATTTCACTAATTTAAAATGGGTTAATGTGAGCCCAGATCCCAATCATATCCAAAATTTTAAGTGCTCATAAAAACCTGAAACTCTGCAACACCACCAGATCCCCATATGCAGAGAAAAACAATTTACATTTTTGTGGCACTTGAAGTGAACTTTCACAGGCGTTTCTGCCTGTATTGTTCGTTAAGCCTTCTACCATATTAATGTAGCTTTGGAAGAAAAGGGCTAAGTTAGGTTGAAATGTCACATTCAAAACACTGTGAGTATAAGGAATATATCCCCAGGGCCAAAAATCACCAATAAAAACAAATTATACTAGTTATGTAAACATTGGCCCTTGGGCAAGGAGGTGATGGGTTTTGGTGCAAAGGAAAATCTATCCCATTAAGTTAGAGACGTGCAGTCTCTTACACAAGAGGAAGAGAAGCGGTTGGTAACATGTTAGGAATAGATGATTGGTCTAATAGTTAAGGGTTTTCTCCTACTATTTGAAGAGGTATTAAGTCTTTATTTAGAACTAGAAGCCCGGTGCATGAAATTCGTGCAAGAGTA
>NW_006371189.1:0-940 GCF_000327345.1 Myotis davidii
GAAAGAGTGCCAGTGAACTTCTAGGGAGTCAGGGACAGGGAGTGACCTGCAGGTCTATGGATGGCCATGAAAAGAAGGGATGTTGGGTGCTTTAACGGATGGGATGAGCTCCAGAGCTGGAGGCTTTTAGGGATGGGGGTGGGGACAGTGTTATGGAGCAGTAGGAACAGTGTGAATAACAGCAGGAGAGTGGGAGGGAAAACAGGATCTGAGAGAGCTGCAGAGGGAGAGGGCCCCTGGAAGTCAGAGTTCAGTTGGAGCTGGGAGGTGAAGAAGTTTGGTTGAGGAGAAAGGAGACTGCAGAGGGTGCAGTGGGAAGTTTTGGGAGGGATGTCGGGCCCATTGGGGTCACAGCCTGAGGAGAGGAGGGGCAATACCCTGGGAACCCTGGGCTTCTTGGGATGACTGATGTGAGCCAGGATTAGAGCATGATGGGATTTGATTTGGGGGGCTGAAGGCAGACAGTGGTGGTCTGGGCTTTGAAGGCTGGAGGAAGAGGAAGGCATGGGGAGACTTTGCCAAGAACCCTGAGCTCTGGCATTCCAGCTTCACTAATGTCCATGGCAGTGGGAGGCCAGGGGAGGTGTGCAGAAGGACTAGGAGTTGAGCAGATACTGTCCTGATTTTCTAGGCGAAGCTGCTGGTTTTATAGATGGGGAATGGGCATTATTGTCACATGTTGTAATTATCCATTTTTCTGGCTTCCCCACACGTTGTGCACTCCCAAAGAGCAAGCTTTGCTGCCTTGGAATCCCCAGTATTCAGCACAATGATTAGCCCCAAAATTTATCAGCCAGCAAGCAGGTGTTGAAAGAAAAAGGCTCAGAGAGACATACCGACTTACCCAAGGTCACACAGCAAAAACAGAGCCGGGACAAATCTCCTGGGTTCCTGAGTCCCAATGATACTCCTGCATTATCTAAATTCCTCTTTTTCTTAT
>NW_006371190.1:0-940 GCF_000327345.1 Myotis davidii
TTGGTTTGGTTTGGAAGTTCTCTCTCAAGACCCTGGCAGTCTGATTCATTGTGCATTGTATCTCATATAGCACCATCCGGATGTCTCACTCTGGGGTTTAACAAACTGTGAGCTTTGGGGATTTGTAAGTTCCATTCTTGAAAGTCCCCATCAAGGTCAAGGTAGACTAAAAATGATTTCAACATCTACATAAAAGAATTATAAGTGTTATCAGTACACAAGAGAATAACTTCCTCAATGGTAGCACATATCAATGGTTTACGGCAACCATGCCCTTTACAGTGAATCTGTCCAGATCTTCCAAAAAGCAGTGAAGTCTTTCCCCCTAATCCTTGAATGTGGACTGCCGTGACTCGCTTTAGTCAATGGAAAGTAATGGAAGCAAAAGAATGCTAGTTCTAACTTCAGCCCTTGGAAAGTCTTGTGGACTTCTGGCCTCTTTCTTTCTCCTCTGCTCAGGCTAGTTTTCTAGAGGATGAGCCACATGGAGCAGAATAGTCAACCTCATTATCTCAGACGAAGTACTAGTCAGGGAGAGAGGCCGTTCTCTACCAGGGGTCCTCCTCCAGCCCACTAGCAGACTGAGAGGTAAGGCCAACAAACCTCAGCTGAGCACATACAGAACTTCCCAGATGACCCGTAAACTGTGAGAGGTAATAATGGTTATTGTTGTAGAGTGGTTTTTACCTAACATTATGTGGCAATGTTGATTAATATAGTCAAGTGTATAGAAATGGGGAGATGAAACTACAGATAAGATATACTAATTGTCGGTGGGATAGCTGATCATCAAAACCCTGTTTTTTTCCTACTCTGTTGAATATAATACTAGAAAAGGATGTGGGTACCAATCGCTGAAATTAATTACCTTTCAGTCCTCAAACTTTTTAAATTTATTTTTAGTTTTTACTAGAGGACCAATGCACGAAATTTGTGCAAG
>NW_006371191.1:0-940 GCF_000327345.1 Myotis davidii
TAGAGGCTTTCTCTTTCTCCTGATATCCCTTGTTTGCACCTCCCCAAAGCCAATACTTGGTATAAAACTAGTCAGTCAGGGATGATGGTTACACCTTTTTAAACAAAACAGGTATCAACTAGAGAAGTCGTGGAATACAATTTTAAGGCCATTCATGTGCATTTTAACACGTAGCTTTCTAAGTTTCACTGAAATTAGCAAAATAGATTGGTCACCTTATCCTCAGAGCAAAGCGACTTTGAGTAAGCTTGGTTAAGGATTTTAAATTCCACATCCCTGTCATCTAGTAGCCAAACAGAACAAATTCTCTCAAGAGGAGAGCAAAAGTAGCCGGAGCTTCATCTAGTGGTCACAAGTATAACTGCAGAAGGCATTTGTCAGTACTGACTATGAAAACATGCAGCCTATGGCAAATCATGCAATCCAACAGGCAATTAGATACGTTCATGTAATACACAACACAGACCTGGGATAATCCGTTTTCTAGGTAGACTTGGGTTTCTGATATGTGAAATCGAGGGGTCAGACATCATAAGATTCTCTTACTAAAACTAATCTGGAAGCTTTGAATGCTTTGGAAGTACAGCCTTTATTATATCAGTGGGGACATTAGAAATGGAGGAATTGGCCCTCCCCGCAAACCTGTCCTGGTTGGGTGATTTAAAGTTAATCAGATTTTTTAAATAGAAATTTTCTACAAGATGCAGATATTGAGTGATTTTTCTGTATCTGTAAGAATATCCAGACACCTTTACTATTATTTAGATAAGAATGTCACTCCTTTAGGAGACATAAGGGGAATTGAGGAGCTCTCATACCTGTTCAAGGGACCAAACCTTCTTCATGCCTGTTGTATACATTAATTATTGATTAAAAACCCTAGTAAGAATTCCATGAAGAGACAGCACAAAATATGCTGCTGTAAAAAAGAAGGAACTCT
>NW_006371192.1:0-940 GCF_000327345.1 Myotis davidii
TTTATTATTGTTGTTCATGTTATGATAAGGACGTTGGGATGCAGGCATTGGATGTTTTACAAGACAGGCCTTCTGTGGCAATCAATGCTAGCTATATAAAGCTTGTCCTAAAAATATGCTCTTCTTCATCATATTCCCAACTGATGACATACAATAGCTTATATCAGAAATAAATTATTCTTTGCAAGGGAATCGTTTCATTAAAAAACTCATAAAAAACATATATCTTACATATCCCAAAGTATTCAAGTTTGGCACCACAACCTTAAAACTGCCATTTTTCTCTTAGGAGGGGGTATTCTTGATTTGTATTACGATGCTCTGGACAGTGCTAAGTTGCATGTTACTAACATCCATGTTAACACACTTCAGTGCAGGCGTGTCGCTGTGTCATCATAAAGGGAAAGGAGAAGCTATTGTCGGAAGTGGCGTGACTTGAATAGTGAAGGTTCAATGGATTTAACACAATTCTGTTTCTATTCGATAAATACGTAGAGAGTCGGTAATTGTTTTAATCTTTATGTTTTATGCAAAGAGCAGTCTCACACATTGGCAAAAGTGTATTTGAGAGTAATAACATCCCTAAACATGTGAATATGGGTGCAGAGTCAGACACCTAATAACTTATTTTATTTCTAATGAGTCCAAAACCACACTTTGGGTAAAATGCCTTCAGATAAATTTTGCACACAAAAGCCCTGACTGACTTTCAGTGAATTATGTGTGCAGTCAGATTTGCTATCACATATGCATTAATGAAAATCACTGCACTATGCAAAAGTCTCACAATAAATCCCATAGGGCTTGGGGGAAAATGGGCTAGTGACACATATGTAAAATATAGGAACCATAGAAATGGTAACAGTTTTATCTACATGAAATGGTTAAGAAATTCATAAATAGCAGAACAAATATGACACTTGACTTCGAAAGTGATCTG
>NW_006371193.1:0-940 GCF_000327345.1 Myotis davidii
CTAGATTGAAAAACTTCTAGAAGAAAATCTTTGTGAACTCATGTTAGGCAAAGATTACTGAAATATGACGCCGAAAGCATGATTCTTAAAAGAAAAAATTGATAAAATGGACTTCATCAGAATTAGGAATTTTTGCTCTTTGTAAGATTCTGTTAAGAGAATGAAAATCTCCAGATTAGGGGAAGTTTTTTGCAATCACATAATTGATAAAGGGTTTATGTCCATAATATATAAAGAATTCCCAAAACTCAATAAGTAAACAAATAACCTGATTTAGAAAGTAGATGAATATACAGGAACTTCATTAGAGATGATATACTAATGCCAAAAAAGCACAGGGAAAATGTTCATGAGTCATTAGGAAAATCCAAATTAAAACCACAATGAGATATCACTACACAAATGTGAGAATGGCTAAAATTAACAAGACCACCCATGCCAAGTGTTGGGCAGGATATGCAGCAACTGGAACACTACTACCCTGATTGTAGAAATCTAATATGGTATGACAACCTTGAACAAAATTTAGCAGTTTCTTTAAGATATTAAATATACACACCATATAGTGAATATGATTTATCCCCTTTACTCATGGATATTTACCCAAAATAAAAGACACATCCAAGCAAAGACTGTACAAGAATGTTCATAGCAGCTTTATAGTAAGAGCCCCAAACTGAAAACAACCGAAAGGAATACTTCCTGCATGGCTCTTTTTCTGTAAAGCTCTCAAAAATGCAAACTAATCTGCAATGACAGGAAGCAGATCAGCAGTAGCCTATTGTGGAGGAGGAAGAATAGACAGAAGGAGGGGTAAAGGATTGTAGAGGAACATGAGGATGATTGGTTGCGATGGATATGTTCGTAATCTTGATTGTAATGATGATTTCAAAATTGTAGATATATATCAAAACTTGCCCTAGCTGGTTTGGCTCAGTGG
>NW_006371194.1:0-940 GCF_000327345.1 Myotis davidii
ACAATGCTCCAACCAACTGAGCCACCCGGTCAGGTCTGGAATTCATCTTTTAATTTAGAACACAGGACTTTATTGAGATGTGACAGTAATTAGAAGAATCCTTTACTGGATATTCAGTACTTATGCTTAGTGCTTTATATATTTTTTGCTTATTTGTTTTAATTGTTATAACAATTTCAGAGGTAGTTATAATTATTTCCATTTAACAGGTGGGAAAACAGGCTCAGAAGAAATTAAGAATCTAGCACAAGGTCAGGCAGTTAATAAAGGCTAGAGCAGAATTCAAACTAGATATATCTGACTCTAAAGGCAATATCCTCAAAAGAAGCACATGTATGTCCCAAAAAAAGAGACATGGTGAGGAAACAAATGCTTGGTTGGGGAGAGAAACAAACGTCCTTTGTTTTATGCAGGACTGTGTCTTTGTACCTTTCCATTTGACATGGTGAGAGACTGCATTGCCTCTTATTTCTGCACATTAGCAAGGTGAATGCATCCCACTCGTCTCAATTTACAGAGCAAATGCCGTGGCATGGGTTCAATGGAAATTTTCTCCCTTGTGTTCCAATCTATTGCTGATGTGACAAGGACAGAATTGTCAGAGCAGCTCCTAATTAAATAGTTCAGAGCTTCATTAGGAAGATGTGGCTGGATGCGGGACTCACCAGGCTAGTGTTGACATCACAGTTGACACTAATTGGTCCCTTGGCTGGCAGCCTTGGCACAACAGAGGAACTGGACACTGAGGGAAGGGCAGGGATGCTAGACTTGCTGAAACTTCGAAGCAGACTGAGAGACCATCGCCGTGGGTCAGGAATGCAATTCCCATAGGTACTAGAATCGAGCTTGTCACTGTGGCTTTCTCTCCTCAATCGGTGGCTCCCTAGATCCAGGGCCTTTCTATTGTGGTTGACTTGTGCATGTGTGCGTGTGCGCGCGC
>NW_006371195.1:0-940 GCF_000327345.1 Myotis davidii
TTTTTTTTTGTTGTTGTTAAATTTTAATTACTCCTTGGAATGAATGCCTCAAAGCTAACTTGCCAGCAAATTATTAGACTCATTTTTTCCCCTCCTGAAGATGTATGTAAATTAAGTTTAGGCTGCATGTGGACTAAAATACCATTTCAGTTTATTACTCTGGACTTTTCCACCAGACTCATTTGGCTTTTTACATAAGGTCAGATTTTAAATAAAGAAATCTATTCTGATGAGACCTCAGTTTAAATGAGTTGGGCTCCCTTTCTTGAAGGGTCGTATAGATAGATGACCTATACATAGGATTTCTTTGACTAATTGTGCTTTACAGAGGGGAATGCAGAATGTGTTGATTTTAAGCCTTAGTAATGAGAGAAATCAAGGAGCTTTTTCTCTTTAATGAAACCGTATGGTTCTCTCTGTTAGAACCACAGAAATAAGTTCCCACAACCCACCCACCAGCTGCTTTGTCTGACATTTGTAGGCTCAAGCAAGACTGGCGATTTCCTACTTTCACATGTGATGGTGTTGACTCACTCCTCAGAGGGAATACAGTTAATTTCAGTTGATTTATTTAACATTTTGACATAACTTTGGACAGCGTGAAACTTTTTATTTTTTAGTACCATAGGAGTGAATAGTTCTTCAGCTTCCATCGTAGGATAAAAAATTCTATGATGTTATGCTGAAAGGCTTATTTTCCAGGCTTTCTCTAAAGTTCATAGCTTGACTTAGGCTCATTAAATTTTAAGGTGGTATTTTATATTCTTTTCCATGAATTATGTCTTTATTTCTTAGTCTTCCCCTGAAGCAGGAAAGTTGTACCACATTTATCTGATACAGACTCAGTCCTGTAGGCTAAAAGAGCAAAATATGTTTTTATTGACCTGGCTGTGGTCAACAGACATAAAATATGTGTACACACGTACACACACACACACAC
>NW_006371196.1:0-940 GCF_000327345.1 Myotis davidii
GTTTCTCTTTCATTGATGTTTCTATCTCTCTCTATCAAGTCATTCATTGATTCAATAAATGTGTATGCTAGATGCTATTTTTGGTAGTTGAGATATAGTGGTATATAAGGTATGATTCATACTATCAAGGAATGCACAATATGTATATCAGACAGAATAGGCAAAGTTATGCTGCAGTAACAAACAAATCAATGCCTTAAAATAATGGTTTGTTTCCAGATGATACTGTATGAAGTCTTTCGAGGATCTGCTTATTAGAGTCATTTAGAATCTTAACAACGTGGAGCTCTCTTTCAATGCACGCTCCCATAATTGCTAAGACAGGAAAAGGGATTATGGTAAATCACATATTGGCTCTAAAATCCTTTGCCTCATTGGCCAAAGCAAAGTTATACATGCATATTTAACACTCTAAGGAAGCATAACATCCTAATGATCATAGGAATACAGGGTCATTCTCATGAATATTATACTATTTTCACCTCTTACATCATGCCATGAATTTATCAGCTGGTATTATAGTTATAATCTAGTATAGTATTCTATCTAATGACTTTCTTGTAACCTGCCTAAGGAATATTTCTAAGACACAATTGTTTTCTTTCTTTATTTTTTAGAGTTACAATAGCACCTAGGTCACACTCAATAGCCTCTTTTTTCAGTCCTCTGGCTCAATCACTCAAAAACAATACATAATACTGCTGTCATATATGTTAGTTCTTCTCTAGTCTTGGGGCAGTATTCCTTCAATATTTTTCTATCCCCTTCCTGGTTATATATCTATCACTACTCGGTGTCTAGATTCAGCACATTGTATACAAGTAGGTTGTTACCATTTCTAACTTCTGTCATCAGAAAATATCCATTTAGTGCCCTTGCTCAAGCAAGCATTAAAGCAAACCGAACATGAAGAAAATTCTGTCTCTGACTAATCTTATTA
>NW_006371197.1:0-940 GCF_000327345.1 Myotis davidii
CACACACACACGCACACGCCAGTGTGCCACAGTCTACCATTCCCTGTTCCCTGAGGTAAGGAAGGGGTGACATACTTAGTGGGTGTGAGTTGTGACTCCTGCCTTACATGACTATGATGAAATGTTTGTGAGACTTTTTTTCATTTGGTGTATCTTGATTTTGTGAGAACTGGAAAAGAGGTAGGAATAATGTGAATCACACAACTTCGAAAGTATTCCTAAGCTTGGTGCACAAGTTACCAGATGTGTATAAAGCATAACTGAAATGACAGAATAAAAAACTGTTAAGAAATAAGTTTGTTTCTGGTTGCCTGCTTCCCCCCATGTTTCCCATGTATGGTTTTGGGCAGGTCGCTACATATCTCTGAGATCTCTTTACGTTAAACAGGCGAGAGGTGGGGTTCTAGTATTCTTTGAAGCTGAATACTGAATAAAGATTATGTATGTATAAACAGTGCTACTTTGTTCTCCTCACAGGTCATATCAATAATCTTTATAACACAGTTTTCTGGGCACTCGTACAGCAGTCTGGACTAACACCAGCACAAGCTCAAGAGAGATTACAGGTATAGAGATCTTACTGCATTAATGCCTAATGGGACAGTGTTCTGTAGGCTCTCCCATGATATTTTGCATTCTTTTCCAGCTCTCTACAGCTTTGTTTTGAGAGCATATAAAAATCACATTAGTAGCAACTCTGCTGCTTGCTGGCTGGGTCTGTGACGCTGCTACTTCTCCCTGAGCCTTAGTTAGTGTCCTCAGCTGGAAAATGTGATCAGTGACATTGGGTCTGCATTCCCCCATGGTAATGCTTGGCTGCAAATGAGTATTGGCTGCCCTCTCTCGACAGGGCATGTGCTCTTTTCTGTGAGTCCCATCTGGCCTGTGGCCTCATTGCCATTCCCTGCTGGGCACCTGTAGTTTCTCAGGTAAAGAGTCT
>NW_006371198.1:0-940 GCF_000327345.1 Myotis davidii
TTTTTTTTTTTAATGACTCTAAAATTTAGGGAAAACTTTGACTAACTTAAATAATGTGAAAGTAAGTTCATCTTCCTCCGTGGTGGTCTTGACCTTAACTCTGTAAGTTCCTAGTCTTCCCACTATTACAAACAAGAAACTGAGGAAGGGGTGGTACCATCTTTATGCTTACAGATTGATGAATGGAAGATTGAAAGGTTAAGCGTGTACTTGCTCCTGTTTACACGACTTAAGTGAGATGAGTGGAGCTGGAATTCAAGCCCAGCCCTTGTGATACTGAATCCAGTCCGATTCTCACAGGACCGTGTGGTTTCATGGGAATATTTAAAGTGGTGCTATCCTAGTGAGGTAGCGAGAGATTTCCTGGGGACCTGGCCTTGCCAGTCTCTGCTCATCTCCAGCTCTTTGTGAATAGCATTGAGTGAACATTGACCTCAGTTTACCAGTGGCTTCTTCATAAATTTAATTCTACTTTGACTAGAAAGTCAATTGCATACTGGGATGTTCCTAAACAAAAGAGGACTCTCAAAATGATATTCACAGGTCAGTAGCTCAGATAGTGAGAGATGCAGAATATGGTGAAATTGTTTACCGTGGGCACATTATTATTTCATCAAACCTCTGTTGTCATCAACAAAATGGGAATGATAGTAACTACTGCATAGATTGTTGAGATGAGTAAAAGAATCCATGTAAATTCCAGAGTTTGATCCACAGTAAGCCCTAAAATTATCAGTTATTCTCTTGGTGTGATGGTGATGATGATTTTTATAGAGATGCTTTGTCACTAGTCTTGTTCATCAGAGATGCAAGGCATGTTGTGAGGACTATAGCATCCCTAAGGTCTCTAATGCAGATTTTATTGTGAGAATGTCATTTATAGGCCACACATCTGCCTGAAAGACTAGAGATATAGATACAGGTTAGCATTAGGATTTTT
>NW_006371199.1:0-940 GCF_000327345.1 Myotis davidii
TGATTGAATAATATGCCTTAGAAATGAAGGAATGAATTTTACCATGGGAGCTAAACATTAAATACTAAACTGGTTAGAAAGATGCATCTGTGAAAAGCTTTTGATTATTTGGATATTTTAGGTAAAAAGTTCATGTAGCTCTTCACTATGGCAGATGTTGACCTCTAATTGACCCCAGGCTTTAAAGAGATACTTTGGGAGATATGTAACAGCGATCATATGCCTTTTACTATCTTCATGTTATGGCTTTGAATACCAGATGTTCAGCTACTTTTTGCTCTGTGCATTCTTGAATCTTTTGTTTCTTAGGGAAACTTCACACTTGGTTCAATAAAGTCTTCATTTCAATTAAAAATTAGTTAATGCCCAATGAAAGCTTATGCTGGTAGGAGTTAAAGTAGAAGCTTAGGACATGAATGCCATTGTAGGTGGGGTGGGATGTAAGAAAGCAACTAAGTATGAAAAAATCCTATGGGAAAATTAGCATTTAAATGGACAGTTACAGGTGTAGAATTCTGTTTTAGTAGTTTAAAATACGTGCCCTGATTCTCTGTTTTTATTTGGCTCCACATCTCTCAAAAATTTAATTTTTATTGTCAACATACAAAAATCTGTAACCCCATTCAGTGACATCAGAAATCAGCTTCTACTTTGGCAGGCACTGAGCCCATGTTGTTGTTCTTAGCATTGGTCAGTGTGGACACTGTCCTTTGGGACGACTTCTTATCACAGAATATAGCCAAAGCCGGAAATAATCTGATATGTTTATAATATTTTATAAGAATGTGGGAGGATGCAAGAGACCTTGAACATGTAATTAGAATATGCCCCAATCTTACTTCATTTCTTTTGAGGGAACTGTGCTTGTCTTGTTATCTGGCGGAGACTTGGACCCAGATCTAAACTCAGAAAAAAAAGCTTAAGCTACAGGAAATGAGAG
>NW_006371200.1:0-940 GCF_000327345.1 Myotis davidii
CTCCCTTCCAGGATCCCTTACATCATTTTTACAATGAACTTGTACTTCTACAGAAGACCAATCGCATTATTGCCTTTACACTAACTGACTCTCTACCTTGAAAGTGTGTCTGATACAATTATATAGAGCCTTGTTGTCTGCCTACAGCATGAAGGGAGGAAAAACCAATACATGAGTCACACAATTATTTTTTAATCCTGTTATGACAGCTTCTGATCTACTTGAGATCAAAGAAATATTTTTATGTTTTGTTAGTGTTTGTATTCCTAATACCTAGCACAATGCCTGGCATGTTATGCTGAGTAAATGAATGACTGATAACTAAATCAGTGAGCGAGCAAATGAATGAGTGATGGCAAAACACTATTTTGAAATTCTAAACTGGGTAACTTTGTTCTGAAAAATATTAATGTCAGTGGTTCTCAATCCATTGGATTTGTGGCACTTATGGCTTCAAGGGGAACCCTGAATGGTCTGAAACAAAGAAGCCAACTACAGTACTAAAGAATTTTAAAACTCACAGCAGGCACGTGAAGACAAGGTGCCTTATTTTCAAGAATTAAATGCTTAAGATATGAATGGATTTGTATGAATTTCAAAATCTCTTGGCTTGGGAGATCAGACCTGGAGGCCTACAGCAGTAGTCTACAAATTTTTCTGTAAAGTGACAAATAGAGATCCTCTGACCCACAAAGCCTAAAATATTTCTATCAGAACCATTCAACTCTGCCACTGTAGCACAAAATCAGTCATAGATAAAACATCAGTTATAAGCATGGCTCTGTTCCAATGAAGCTTTACAAAATCAGGCAGCAGGCCAGTTCTGGCCCATAGACTGTAGTTAGCCTAACCCTTCAACGAGAGCATCGAGTATGTAAATGCTGGCCACAGAGTAAAGAGGTTTCACCATAATCTAAAGCAGTGGTTCTCAACCTTCTGG
>NW_006371201.1:0-936 GCF_000327345.1 Myotis davidii
TCTTTCAAAAAGATCCCTTCCCCACATAGGGTCAACCCATGTATAACAATTATAGACAGATAAACACTCTATGCTAAGGGGTTGACATGACGCAATACAAAACGTTCTTTACGATTTCTAAAGTGTTGTATCAATAAAAAGAAAATAATTTTTATTCACTAATGTTTTCTCTCTTCCACAGAATTTATTAGGCAGCTATGAGATGCCAGATATGCTCTGGTATCCTTAAAAACAACAACAGCACATGCATGACATTTTCTGCCTGCCCTTACGAGGTCTATGGGATGAAGTAGAGAAAATTGCAATAGTGTTTGGTCAATACTTTAGAAGTAATATGACAATATGCTGTAGGAGCACAAAGATCCACGCTAGGAAGATGGGAGAGTCTTTCCTGAAGGGGCTTTGTTCGAGATGAGGGATAAGAATTAGATGGGCTGGGACACAGGGAAATTGGGTAGAAATAAACAATAGCAAATGCAGAAAGCTGTGAAATACTATTATGTGTGCAGAGCTGAATGCCATGAGCATGATTGTGGCATGGGCTATAAGGATTGCCAAGAAATATGAAGAACAAAGTGGAAGCCAGAACGTCAAATTAAGTAATGCAGAATTTGTGATTTCTCTTATAAGCAACAAAGCTTCCTGAGATCTTCCAGAAGGGAAAATATGCAATTGTTTTTGTATTTTTGTGATAATTGTGGATAACAGAAATGTATATCTCACAGTTCTGGAGGCTGAGTACTCCAAGATCATGGACCCAGCAGATTCAGCGTCTTGTGAGGCCCTGCTTTTTGCTTCATAGAAAGGCAACCTTTCTCTCTAACTCCACATGGTTACAGGGGTAAAGAGTGCTCTGGGGTCTCTTTTATAAGGGCACTGGTCTCATACATGAAGGCCCTGCCATCATGACCTAATCACCTCCCAAAGGCCCTGCCT
>NW_006371202.1:0-941 GCF_000327345.1 Myotis davidii
TTTTTTTTTAATTGCACAAGAATATTTTACATGCTATCTTTTTTATCAATGTTAAAGTGTATAATACAGTTTTGTTAACTATAGGCAAATTGCTCTTTTAATCAGTTTTCTTACACCATCATAACCAACAGGAAATAACAGTTTAATAAAACCAAGAAAAACACCTCTCCTCTAGTTAAATTTGCTATACAACCAGCTGGGATGAGGCCATGAATGCATCTGGTACTAACCAGATATTGGAGGATCCTGATGTCGGATGAAGACAGAGTCCAGTGCCTCACCTGGTGAGTGAATGAACATTGTTGGAGGCAATGGAGTGTGAACTCTAAGAGCACAGACTCTGACCTGAGTTTAAGCCCCAGCTCTGCCACCTTAGCAGCTGTGTGCCCTTGTGCAAATCCACTTCTCTGAGCCATTGTATCCTTGTCTAGAAAACAGATATAAAAGTAACACTTATCTATAGGGTTGCTTTGATGATTATATGAGAATATGCATGTATGAAGAAAATTGATATGTAACTATTTAGAGCTACACCCCATTCTTTACCCATCAAAGATAGTATATGAGTCAAGAGAGGTTAGGTTTCCTATGATCACAACCTCCAAATCTCTCGCAGCCCCTTCATGCTAAATTCTCTGTGGACAAGTTCTCTGCAGACAAGTTTGTAAGTAGCTATCCTTCAGGTATTAGCTCAGCATTTCAGCTCCTTTGATCTAACAGCACATTTTGGTGCTTCCCTTCCTTATACAGGCACTAGGACAGCAGATAAGACAAAGCCCCATCTTTGATTTTAGGCTCACAAGACAGTTTCCTTTTCGTATTTAGCACACATTTCTGAATAAGTCATCTGGGGACAACAGGGAGAAATGGATGAACATATGGAGAATGCAAGATATCATTCTAGGCATCAGAGGCAAAAGTGGCACATGCAAAAAAAAAAA
>NW_006371203.1:0-941 GCF_000327345.1 Myotis davidii
GAGGACTCTCTGGTCTTGAACAAGCTTGCGTTTGCAATTAAAATCTTTAGTGTATTCTGAGTCAGACAGAGTTCTTTCCTTATGAGAGGCTGTTCCGCACTCCGTTCCCTGGTTCGACTTCTCCCTGGTGTGTGCGGCCTGATGCTGGAGGAATCTTGAGCTGGCCAGGAAGTCCCTCACAACCGCCTCACAAGAATCGGGCTGCCCTGACACACAGAATCTGCAGTCCTTTCCAAAGGAGGCTCTATCCATGCAGCCTCTGAAGCACATCTCTCCCGTGTGCTGCTTCTGATGCTCAAGTTCCGCGCTAACATCCAACTGTTTCTCACAGGCCCCTGTCTTATACAGGGTCTGCCTACGGTGCCCAGTGAAGTGCAAAATGTCTCTCACGTCCACACCACACAGCTCACAAGGATGGGCCTCGGGGAGAGACACACCTGCCTTGCAGGTCCTGACCTGGGACCCTCCTTGTAAAGAACTGCTGAGTTCAGATGGGGCCTCCTCATTCTGGGCTCCATGCCAACAACCTGGAAACGAAAAGTGCTGGTTAAGTGCATGTTGAATCTGGTGGGAAGGGGAAGTTCACACATGTGTCTGACAAACCCAGGAACAAGTCCATTGCATTGTGGGCAGGACCAGGGAATTGGTTCAGGTTGAGGATGGGCTGCTCTGCAGTACTGGGCTATGAAGAGCACAGACTGGGGGAGGCCTCACATGGTGAAGGACACAACCATGCAGTGTACACAGAGAGTAGACACAGGTCCACAATTCACTTCAACAACAACTTCTCTCAAGAGAACTTCGCTACTGGTGACACATGAAAGCTGTGCAGACGGGTGTGTTAAGGTGAAAGAAAATACAACTGTAACAGGGCAGCTGGTATTCAGGGACTTTTAGAAATATGCACACACCTCAGGACACAATGCAAAGGGCCCAACGAG
>NW_006371204.1:0-941 GCF_000327345.1 Myotis davidii
TTTTTTTTTTTTACACCACATTGTAAGTAAACTTTCTGAGGGCAACTATAATGTATCTTTAATCCTTACCAGTGTCTGGCTGGAGCAGAAGCTCAATAAATTCTTGATGAATGAACGAATGGATGGGTGGGTAGATTAATCTGCAATCTTTACTAGCAATCTCAGAGCTTTCACCATCTAATAATTAACCACCCACCCAGAGTTTAAATTGCAGAACTATTAATTGCTTTATACTTTGACATCACCTAGAATATCTCAAGGAAGAGGAATGGTAGAGTATTTATAATGTTATTGCTCAGAAATAATGAAATTACCTTTTGCAAAGCCTATGCTGGCATAAGGGTATCACTTTGGAGGATATCACAAGCTTATACTAATCTTTTCTGGTAAAGAAGCCCATTTTAATCAAAGAATTCTATGAAATCTCAACCTTGTATGTATATATTACAGGCTGAAGAGATTGCTATTGGTTGATTTAGTGGTTTCTGTTCCATGTTTAGATTGTGAAGTAGGACTATGGAAAAGAGACCCAGTGTCCTATAGATTCCTTCAGAATTCAAGGAATTCTGTTAGTGTCTTGGCTTTTCTGTTTTGTATATGTATATGATTACAAAAATTGTTCCTCAACCTGACTGAATTCTAGAATGCTTTTTGGAAATGATTGTATGACAGAAGATAGCTTTTGTCAGAAGATCTGCCTGAATGTTTTTTTTCTTAGGGGCATGTACCCTCAGCTATTCAAAACCTCAATTTATTGAGAATAAGGGAGCTAATTGTAAAAAAGGTCCAAATAAGATAATATGTACTTAGTAAATGATACTGCGTTATGAAAATGCATAATAAGCCCTGGCTGCTATTGCTCAGTGGTTAGATTGTTGGCCCATACACCTACGGGTCTCAGGTTCAATTTCCCATCAAGGGCACATACCTGGGTTGCAGGC
>NW_006371205.1:0-941 GCF_000327345.1 Myotis davidii
TCTTGGGATATGGAGGCATCTTAGCCGGTCGGGACCCCTCCCCAGGTCGCACCCCAGCGAGGAAAAGGGGGCGTTCGCTGCAGAGCAGAGCCCTCTGAAGAATGGTTACAGTGAGACATGCATGCACCGCCAAGCAGGAAGGAGCCCTTGGTGGTGGTCACGCCTTGCTAAGGGGCTGCGGCTTCTGTCACAGGAAGGCTGAGGTTGGGGGGCGGCAGCAGGGCCAGGCAGGTGGAAGGGAGGATTGCTGTTGGGAGGGCCAGGCCCCTGGATGAACACACACCTTCCCTCCTGAAGAAAGCACTCAGGAACCATCCTGGCTGGGGCTGCTGTGACCTTCATTTCTCCTCTCACGGCACAGAGCTGGTGTACGTGATGTGATGGAGACACCTGGGGATTTAAATGACTGTGACTGTGGTCTGCAGGGGGCGAGCCATGTGGCTTCTTCCTCCAAAAGCCCTCGGCCGCCTTCACCTCCTGTCCCAGGCCTGAGGCGCTGCGGCCTGGCGTTGTCCCAGGGGCCTTGCCTGACGCAGCACCTGGGATCCGCTCACTAGCCCAGGGTCTGTCAGAGGAAGGAAATAGACCAGTCGCCAGGGGTCTTTGTGAACAGAAAGTGTGTGGACGTCCCGCCTCACTCACATCTCGAAGGCGGTCAGAAGCTTGCAGCTCCCCATTCAGGGCCTGTGGGACTCATAGCCCAGGAGTTCCTGCGTGCGGTGCCCACGGACACAGCTCCCTGGGAGGAACCGGCGCTGTTGATGTGAAGATGACACGCAATCCAGTGAAGGCACCGAGCAGGCGAGGGTGCTGAGGCCGGCGCTGCGTGCTTTCTGCGATGAAGATGTTCTTCGGAAAATCTCCAGCTGCTGCAGCTTGAGAGAGGCCTGGGTCGGCAGGTAACTCCGTCACGGACCCAGAGAGAGAGGAGCATGTGCCAG
>NW_006371206.1:0-941 GCF_000327345.1 Myotis davidii
TCATAGGTGGACTCTCAACCACTGAGCCATGCCGGCCGGGCCTGGCTTTCTTTTTACTTAAGCTACATGTGACCTAAATGTTGGGTCAGAGACTGACTCAAATTTCAATTCTAAAACATACCCAGAGATACCTGCATATGTGCGTATTTTAACCTGGAAAATGGATTTAATATGTACTATTAACATACGCATGAACATAAAAACAGACCTTAGATTTCACTTTACAGTGTACCACGACAAAGAAAACAATACTTTTACAGAATACAAGTAACTATGGCAACCTATAGATTCCAATCAGGCTGCCTCCCAGGCAGTGGCAGCAGCTCCCGGCTGCCTAAATAACTTTCCATTAAAATGTGTCTCAAACGCATACAGTTTGGGGGTGCATTAGCTTAATTTCCTACTTAATGTTTTCAATTTAACGTTATCTTTCTGTGTTAAGGACAAAAATAATCCTATCATATGACATTTGCTGGGTACGTCTGTTTCATTGCATCCATGTTATCTTCTTGCTTCTGGGAGTGCTGCCTAACAGTGGAGGCCTGCCCTCTGACAGCTGCTGGTCAGGAGGAATTAGGATGGAGCCAGGAGATAAGACCAGTTTTAGTAAAACAGCCCCCGCCATGCTGGTTATCAATGGTCAGCCATCCCGACTGTGCCTGCTCCTCCCACTCCCTGCACCCCCTAAGTTTGCTGAGTTCAGATGGTTTCATTCGAGGTGATGTGAAAAGCAACTACAGCCTGCAACATCCCCCTGATTTCCACAAAAGCCTGAGCAGGTTCTGAGACCAGGGTCGCTTTTATTTCATCTTGGGATGAGAAATGGCAACAGTGGCAACTGCAATTCAGCAGATATTTATTGTGCCCCTACAATATGCAAGGCACTGTGGTAAGGCCTTCAGAGGATACTAGGTGAACGAGACTAGTTTTTGCCTTCAAAT
>NW_006371207.1:0-941 GCF_000327345.1 Myotis davidii
GTGGCTCTATTTCATAGAGCACTTTCATTTAAATTAATCAAATGTAATCCTCACAATAGCCCTCTGAGAGAGGGAGGGAAGGCGTTCCTAAACCCATTTTAGAGATTTGAACCAAAGGCTCAGAGACATTATATGACTTACTCATGAGCACACAGCAAATTCATTCCTCTGAGTCTAAGTAGGGAGCCCTCAGCTCTACCACACACCTGCGTACATGTTAAGGGTCAGGCCTTTGCGAGTTTTGGTTTCTATATGGCAATGAGGCCTCTTTTAAGGACTTCGTTTCTGGAACAGCTTCCTGCATCTCCTACATGCCTATTTGGGGACAATACCTGAGCATGAAAAATAGTATTAACCGGGAGTTTTGATAAAATGGAGTCTGCAGGGGCAAATTGCAATTTAAATAGCTCAAAAATTCCATTTACTTCCAGCAATATATTCCGAATGTTCCCTCTGGCCCAGCTCAAAGGGAGCAGGCAGTCATCTCCTGCAGAAAGTAAATGGAATTTTTATTTTTGTCTCCGAAGTGCCTTGAAATCAGCAATCTCAGGCTGGCAATGGGGTCTCGGTGAAGACACCATCAGAAAGAACAGCAGAGGTTCAGAAGGTAGCCAGCCATCAACCAACCAAAGTCACTCTCACTTTAATTTGATGGTTTTGTGGGTGGTAGAAGACACTGACCGTTCCAGACCAGCCTTCTTACCTCCCTATACTTAACCTCCTGGTTCAATGCGTCCAGTCACCTGAAAGGTAGTGGGTTTTCTTTAGTTCCAATTCAAACCTTTAAATTCGTCTGGGTCTTTCTATGGTGGTGCAAATGGCTGCTTATGGTCCTTATCGATCAATCCTTCAAATGGTTGAGGATATGGAGCTGGAACCTTGGCTCCCTTTGCAGATTCCTTTTCCCCAGGCCCTGCACAAACCCCCAGCTGCCTTGAGGA
>NW_006371208.1:0-941 GCF_000327345.1 Myotis davidii
TATAACAGAGAGACCTTACTTTTAGGATTTTGCCTTAGGAGTGGGGGAAACAAGGATTTTACATTCCCTTTGACTTGTGCTCCTTAAACGCTTTGGAAATCTTTAAAACCACTTTCAGAATAAGCTTGCTTTGCCCCGGTCATGCACATGGCTCCGTGTTGGCATCTTCACATTAAATATAGGTGCCAGTGCAAAGAGCAATACAACAAACGCATGCACAGCTGTAATACGAGGCAAAGGAAAGTGGCACCGAGAGTGTGTGTGAGTGTGTGTAGGACATCATGCAAGGACTTCATGCATGACCATCACGCTGGTCTCTGAGAGGAATCGTGTGTGGTTGTGGATCTTGAGTTGTCAGGTTTGAGTAGATGCTTCTGCAGAGATCCTCAGAAAGCCCCTTGGCCAAGCAAAGCGAAATTCATTGGGCAGAGTGGGCAAGGGAGGACACCACATTAACAGTCTTAGTAGTATCTCAGAAGAGGCAAGTCAGGGAGGGTATTTGTAAGGTGCGTGTGTGTGTGCGGGGGGAGTCTAGGTTTAAGTGGTTTAAGGTGAGTTCCAGTGGGTAACTAGCTGGGATTGGGCAAGTTTTGTGACATGATAGTTTGGGATCAGCAAATCCTGAGAAGTAAGTTGTTGTCTAGTTGTTGCCATTTGCCCAGATGGATACAATCTATTGTCCTTATAGCAGAGCTGTTTGCGAGATAAACAAACTCTGCCTGAACCCACTGGTTTATAAGGATTTCCTGGAACACATCGTGAAATTAGATATGAGTATAAAACTTTATCTTCCTGGGCAAAAATTTTCATGAAACAAATGGTGAGGTATTGTTGACACAGATGGTCTCTGGTCTCTGTTTCATAGTTAAGGTCTGAGGTTGCAGGTAGTCTCAATTTCCAGGTCAGTGCTGAGGATGAGTTAGAAGATAACAGGAGATGAA
>NW_006371209.1:0-941 GCF_000327345.1 Myotis davidii
ATCCGGCCCATGGGCCATAGTTTGCCCACGGCTAGTGATGTGAGGGTGAGAGTAGAACCTGCTCCAGGTGACCACCAGGGGTCAGGATCTGGTCTCCATACTCCCATTTTCCAAAACTTATTTTAAGTGCCTACTCAAACCTTCTGACTCACATTACTATGTTCAGACCTTCTGACTCACATTACTATGTTCAGATCTTCTGACCACAGCATGACTTAAATTTATTAATTTCGAATGGAGAAGAAACTAATATTATCCTAGCCTAATAATGATTCAATTTTCTGAAAAGACTAGTTTTTCCCTGGTGAATCTGGAAAGTAAGTTTTATAGAAAAATGTTGCCCATTGAACTTACTTTATAACCCATAAGATAAGATGCTCCTAAGGCACATTTGACAAGCTTTGGGACTTTCATAAATTGATTTTCTCTATTTTCCAGTTAGAATAAGTCTAGAATCAGGGCACCTCTCCCTGGTCACACACCAATATCCACTTTCCACACTGCCTTTTTCAAATTCCTTATCAGTTAGTGACACATGTGTCAGTACAACAGTATCTCATGAACAGATTATGGTTTCTAAGATGATTCTTGATCTTCTTTAGTCTCCAGGATATGTGGCTTCCTGGTTTGCTAATTTAATCAGTGCCTATCTCACAAGCATGATCCACGATGGGTTATTACTGGAAAGTTTCCAAGAAATAATTACTAGCAAATCTATCTGCAGTTTGTTGTCTCTGGTGCCTTTTACTGAGAGTATGACTTTGAATGTGTTTAGATTACATTCTTTCCTACCTAGCCATTTCCCACCATCAATTTAAAATATCATAAAAATCTTTAATAGAAATAATATAGAAAATACAGCAAAAGAAGAAAAATATTTAATGTAAAATACTGATTTTCTCCGTACTTTATATGTATACTAGAGGCCCGGTGCATGGATT
>NW_006371210.1:0-941 GCF_000327345.1 Myotis davidii
TAGAATGTTTCCCCAAATAAACTACTGCACATAGCCTTTGTTTCAGCCTCTACTTTTTGGGGAAGCCAGGAGGTGAGGGGAAAGTGGAGAATTTAATTTTTGGACATATAAGTTTGAGATGCTTAACAGACATCCAAATGGAAATGTTGGGGAGGCAATAGATACACAATCTGGAGTTCGGGGAAGAAGTCCAGGCTTCTGAAATGCAATTCACTTTCCAACTTTGAAGAGGGATGTAAACATAAAGATTTAAAAAGGGGGGAGACAATAGCACACGCAATTGTCACATAAAGTGCTTCCACAGTAAGTGTTTTGGGACCAAGCAGGAAGGACCTCAGGGGTATTTGTAAAGATAGGACTAGACACAGATTCTGTCTTAAAAGGGATTTCATTGAATAATGAAATTATTCAATGAAATTATTCAATGAAATTAAAAAACATTCCTAGTAGCACTGACTAGAGCATATTGATATCAGTGGCAAACATGTCCCTAGTTATGCTGATTTTTCCACTTAATTATATCTTTAGATAAACACCGGAAGACATTGCACAGCTCATTTGTCTCTTTCTCGGTGAATAGATCCCTGACAGAGTGAGTTATTGCCTCTTTTGCATTCCCATGGAACTTATCTACCTCTGTTGTTGGGTTTACCACACTATACTGCAATTTATCTACCTATTTAATTCTGTCTCCCCAATGAGAGTGTGCCCTCTTCTTAGTGGGATCTATGTCTTTGTATCTCCAGCACCAACACAGTGCCTGGCATAGAGGTGGCACTGCTTGTTAAATAAATGAATCCATGCATGAATGGATCCCTGCAGAACCCTTGCAAAGCACTGCTTTTGCACTGGAGCAAAGAAACCACTCCTTTGAATTCCCAACACCTCACTTTGGTCAATTACTTTTTTTTATTCTATACTAGAGGCCCAGTGCACGAAAT
>NW_006371211.1:0-941 GCF_000327345.1 Myotis davidii
ATGCTCTTATCCACTGAGCCAAACTGGCTAGGACAGAAAGCAGCTATTTCTATCCCACGTTAAGTACGCTATCCTCTAAGACCCTAATAATATTGTTTACCCCGTGTACTTAATTCTTGTACCCAATATCTCCACGACAGTGCTCACATTTGCATGTTTCTTATCTTATGTTCCTACTCTTTGAGGATTATACACATGTGATATTTCTGTTGGATCAATATGACATTCACACGTACATCCGTTTCCAGTCGCTCTTCTCTTTCTACCATGTTTTCTCTTTATCTTTGTTGGAACAGGCTATTCCTGCCATGTAGTTTATTTGATCTGTCCTTGCTGATTTAACAGGTGTGATTTTACACGCTCCATGCAAAATGGCTGCTTTGTATTCATACATTGTCTTCATGTATGATCCTATTTTCTACACATCTTCGAGGTGTTGGGCGAGTCTGCCTTAAGGCAAGATGTTAGAATGGAGGCCCACTGTGGTGAAGGCAAGTAATAAAGAGCTTCTTGCTAAGCAGAATTTAATTTTACAGCCTTCAATCCATTATGATCATTGTAAAGTGGGCATTCCTAGCAAGTTGGGGGGCTTGCCAGAGTGAAATCACTGCCAAATGAATGGCAGTGTTTTCTCCCCTGGTCTCTGGTTGGAGGTTGTAAACGCTTTTCCTGATATGATGACTTATTGCTGTGATGGCTACTGCATGATCATGGAATTGTCTCTGTGTCTTTCTGCCTTGATTTACCTCTCTACATTGAAGGCATCCTCAAATATTAGAAAAACACACCTCTTGAAAGTTGAAATTGTGGTGGCAAAATAGCAAGGAAAGTAATGACCCCAAATGACCCCATGCACAGAAATGAATTTATACAAGAGTCATCAGACATATACAAGACTTTATGATTTAGGGATTGGAATCATTCAATGACTTTGGCTTTTT
>NW_006371212.1:0-941 GCF_000327345.1 Myotis davidii
TGCGAGAGGGCACCAGGCCTCTAGTTTTTTTATTTTTAAATATCCACCTCGTAATGTGATTGTGAGGATCAAATGAGATACTGTATGTGAGAGTACTAGAGCTTGTACCCAGAAGTCTGGGAAGCACTCTGCAGTGGGGAAGAAACACTAAACACACTAACACTGTAAGTGCTAAAACAGGTGCTACGGGAGAACAGAGGGGGCAGCGCCAATCTCAGTGGAAGGGAGAGTAAGGCCCCGGAGGAGCCTGACTGGCTGACTGTGGGATGGATAAGGGGTAGAGGAGGAATAGAAGAGCTGGACTTCTCCCAGTGGGAAGAGGAGGCAGCAGAGCTGCAGGGGGACAACCTGAACAAAAGCTCACAGGCAGGGGGAGTCTGGCCCCTTAGGGAACTGTGGGGCAGGAGCAGTGACTGTGGGGTGAGGTAGGAGATGAGGGCAGAGAGAAAGGCAAGCACCAGAAGGGCGCCTGGGAGCCACACCAAGAAGCCTCGACTTTACCCCACATGTGATGGGAAGCCACTGAATAGAAATGTCAACGCAGAACAAAACAAAACGGTAAAAAACAGGTTTCTCTTTTATAGTTTCTTCCTCTCAGCCATGCAGTTTCTACTCTAGGTATGTGCTCCTGGATGAGAAATCCTTGGAGGCAAAGATTTTGCCTGTAAATATATATTTAAAAATTATAACACCATAAGTCCTAAAACAGGTGCTGTGGGAGAACAGAGGGGGCAGCGCCAATCCCAGTGGTTTACTGAGCTCCTACCCTGTGCCGGGCACTGCCTAAGCCCTTTGCACGCTTTATTGTTCATCTTCAAAGCACAGCTGCAATATAGGCATCATCATCCCTAGTTCAAGTATGAGGAAACGGACTCAAAACAGATAAAATCGCTTATGCAAGTTCAAAGAACTAGCAAGTGGCAGAGCCAGCATTAGAAATT
>NW_006371213.1:0-941 GCF_000327345.1 Myotis davidii
ACTTTTTTTTCACTACTCATTTATGTTAGCTGTAACAAATACTACTACATCAAATTTTATCAATTCATGTTTGTACAATCCTATATTATGCTCTTACACCCCGAACAACAAGAAAATACCTTATCAATAAGTTATGGTGCACAACCAATCTAAATTACAAAAATGATCTCATGGGTATTTGATGACAATTCTGGATCTATAATTTACTTGTAAATTCTGCAGATGTATTTATGTTTATCAATTAGAGAGATTAACAGGGCCATGTTTTTTAATGCAAGACAAGAAACCTCAAAAGGAGTGGCAAATGGGGATGAATATAGGGGTATATTTTAAATCCATTGATGAAGAAATTTACCTATTTATTTATATGATTTTTTTTCTCCAACTGTGCTGAATTAAACTTGCAAGGCATGCTTAAAAAATATTGCACCGAAGTGTGGTGCTACTGAGAAAATATTTTTACAAGGCTGTAAACTTTGGCCACAGACATTTTGGATAGTTCATGACTGAAAATTTCAATACAGTGCATTTAGTCTGGAGCTTTTATGTTTAGCCTCCTTGTTCTTGGCTCAATGAAAGATCACCTTTTAGCTGACTTGTATTCTCATCATAGCTGTGTGACATGGTAAATCTAATACAAACATCTGGAAGTTGAACTTCTTGGAATACTCTTTAATAATAGAGACACTCATGTTTTCATTTTGTTTTTGTTTGTTACTAAAGAAAACTGAGTGAGAACCCGAATTCCAGAACTTTAGTTCTTGATGGACTATGTGCCAGTGGAGACTATTGCCTCCTGGTTATGCCATGAGAATCTTCACTGTTCTTTATGATTCACCTGTAATTACAATTTAGTTGTAAATACAAAGCCTTGAATGTAACATTTTACATGATCACTCTTATTACAAATACTAGAGGCCCAATGCACAGATTCGTGCACT
>NW_006371214.1:0-941 GCF_000327345.1 Myotis davidii
TTGAGAGGAAAAGCACTCATTTCCTCTGTGTTTTGTGCATTTTATTTGCCCACAAATAGACTCTGATGAAATATTATCTATATGAGAGGCACTGTGCTAGGTCTATGTAAGGCACCAAATGAAATAGACATGACTCCATTCTCCTGGAGCACAGGAGCGATGGTACATAGCACAAATAACAATATCACAGAAGAATGTATTCTACAGCCATGAAGAGTGAGAGGCAGATAAAGCCATATCTGTCTCACTTAAAACCACCTGAGGAAAAATAAAGTCATGTTTCACTTGGAGTGTTCAGAACCCTAGTTTTGAGAGAAGTTTATTTTCTATGAGGGAAAAGAGATGTGTCCCAAGGTCAAATAAGTTTAAATTAGTTTAGTGAACACTTGGTAGACAAAGTTAGAATAGGTTCTTTACTGCAGGATTTCCCAATGCCTTTGATGGGCATACAAATTTAACTTGCAAGTTCCCAAGGAGAAGAGAGTTGGAAGCAATTCTCAAACTTACTTGACTGCAGCACACTTTTTTTCACAGCACATCTCATGTAACTAGTGACCCACAAAACACTCTTAATAGAGTTTGAGCTTATGTAAAGACTTGGAGCACTTCAAATTGACCAATACCAAGTAATTAGAAGACAAAGCTGGAAAGATAGGTTAGGGTTAAATCATGGAAGGACTGTAACCTGCTGACTACTCTCTCCTGGAAATCCCCTTTTTCCTTGGCCACCAGGATAAAGTAAATCTGAATAACTTCAATCTAAAAACTGGTTCTGCCACTTACTAACTACAAAACCTTTGGCCAATACATGACTTTTCTGTCCCTGAGTTTCCTTATTTCCTTATCGATAAAATAGAGTTGGCTCAACAAGTCCATGAATATAAACTGCTTATCATACCTAGCAAACACATAAAATCTATCTATCTATCTATCTATCTATC
>NW_006371215.1:0-941 GCF_000327345.1 Myotis davidii
GAGGTGGCTAGGTAATTAAGCAGGCCTAAAAAAAAATTTCTACTCAGTAACATTGAGAATATGAGCCTTAAAAGTATGGAGTGTACCCACAAAAATTTCCAAAACGGTAAGCAATTTTAGTAAGTTAGTGAATGAGACTAAATCTTCCTTTTCCCCCTTAGGGCTCTTAGGAATCCTCTTCCTCAGCCTTTGCTCTTCAACAACTGAAAGAAGCATTCTGCCAATAGACATCTCTCTCTCAGATTCTTAGACTGTGGTATAAAGCAGTATTAGGCAAAAGCAGGATAACATAAATGTAAAGTTTCTGTACAGTAAAAATCCAGAAAATTCTCCTATGATGGCAAGATTGTGTAACACTGAAATATATTGGCTTTGAATAGAAATTTCAGTGTCTTACTCATCAGAGAATGTGATAAAGGCAAAAAGAAAATCCCTGATTATTTACCGTGCATTAGTGATTATATGTAGTTTTTTTTTCATCTTACATCATTATTTAGTTGGAAAAATGTCTTTAATTTTTTTAATGACTATGAGGTCTAATTTATCTTTAAATGTTTTGTGAACATTTTGGGAATGTTTCTAGTCACTGAAAAATGATATTAGGATCTGAAGATGGGAGAACCTGTGGAATACATTGAGACAATGGAACATATTAATATTTTAATATCACTGTTGGCCACAGTGATTGAACATTGTGGTCATTTCAGCTATACTGTACAACTCAATCCATTCATTATATTATTAATGTGGAGTATCTAGTCTGCTGATTTGAGACCTAAATTCTCTCTTTGAGAATCTCTTAATGTACTATGCTGAGCAGTTAAAACTATTATAAACTTTGTTCTTGTTTTTATAGGAAATATGCAATTTAACATGTAAGATAACTTGCATTTCTTATAAGAGTTTAGATTAGGCCCTAACCAGTTTGACTCAGTGGATAG
>NW_006371216.1:0-940 GCF_000327345.1 Myotis davidii
CTTCTACCTTTCTTGTTGATATCAATTAAAAATTTTTTAAAATAAGTGTCATGATGTCTTCACACACTCACATTACCATCTCTCCAATAGCTGACTACTGTGGCCTCGGAACCCTGCCTTGACTCTTTCCTGCCCCTTCGACACTACACTCCGAGTGATCCTTCTAAAATACAAATCTCAGCCTGTCACTCCTGCACAAGACTACAAAAACCGGCCCACAAATTCCTCCTATTCCTGTATACCAACATTTTGGCAACATATTTGTGCTGCCGATTCCATCAATAGGTGGAGTTATTTCTCCACTTCCTGGATTGGAGCTGGCTTAACCAACAGATGTCAGGTGAAATAACAAGGTGGACTTCTGAACCTAGACCCCTAGAAACCTTCAATACCAAGTGGAGAAATCCCTTAGGTACAGGAGAATGAGAGCATTTTAAGCCTCCCAATTGGTGCCCCTTAGACCCAGCAGTGAACAGCCATCACCCATTGCCTGACAAAAGGAGCAAGGCCATCTTAAGTCACCCACCCAACTCCAAGCCTCCAGATGACTACAGTATCTGCCATCAAAGCTAATGAAGAACCCCTGGCCGAATGCGGCCCAAACTGCTAACCCCCCAAAGTATTGTGAAAAGCTACTAATTTGGGAGTAGTTTCTTATGTAGTAATTATTAAGTGATACAACCACCCTCCTTTTGCCCTCATGATGAGGTTTAAACTCTTAAGACTGCTTCTGTAACATGATGAGGTTCCTTTTGTAATTCTCCAATCTCATCCCTCAGTTCAAACATAACTTCATAAAATATTTGTGAGATTAAAGAATAATATTCACACAAACCATTTTTTGATATTTCATTTTAAAAATGTACTAGTTAGGTATTACAGACAGTTGTGGTCAGAAAGGGCAACAAGAATTCCTGAAAGCCCAGCTGGCGTGGCTCAG
>NW_006371217.1:0-941 GCF_000327345.1 Myotis davidii
ATTCCTGTATGTGCCCTGACCAGGGATCAAACCGGCAACCTTAGCATATCAGGGATGATGCTCAAACAACTGAGCTACCCAGACAGGGCATTGCCACAATCATTTTAGAGTATATAGACTGTGCTATACATCTGGCTATACATTTTACACACATTATCCTATTTGGTGACCATAGAAACACTATGCGTTGGCTGTATTATTATATAAATGAGGAATTTCAACTTCAGTAGTGTTATTCAAATGGCAGACATTTGCAGAGTAGTAACATCAGGTTTCACATTGAGGAATGCCAGACTCTAAACAGCATGCTCTTAACTTATCTGAAGATTTTACCTATAGAATAGAAAATCAAAATCGACCTGCTTTTCCCGCACAGTATCTATCACTACTTGAAGTTACACATTTATTCTTGTCACTGCCTGCCTCCTCAACTTGTCTCTAAGCTCCATGAGGCAGGAGATATGTTGCTTATTCACTGCTTTATGCCTCACCCCTGGTATAAAGCTGGTATATGTAGGAACTCAGTATTTATTGAATAAATATGCAAATGAATAATTTTTCAGATGGAACAGAGCTGTGCATGGATTATCCCCTCAATGCTTTAAAAGTATGGCTCATTCTTATGGTTCAGAGTTATTTTTATCAATCTTTACAACTGGTGGACATTTCAATTTACCAAACTTGGAAAGTCCTGGCCTTACCTCTAAGGGATAATTGATAGATAGACTAGAGTTCCTCAAGTACCAAAGGCATAATTAGTTACCATTGGGAAAAATAACAGATGAAAGTATCAGTAGGATTTCTTTAAAATGATCATAGTTACAAAATTGAGATTTAAATGAATTTCTTTTACATTGATAAACCAAAATAAATAAACATTAATATTTTAAAATAACAGAATCTATAACAATAAAAGGGCAATATGCTAATTAGACCAGATA
>NW_006371218.1:0-941 GCF_000327345.1 Myotis davidii
AATGAATGAATGAATACACGAATATTTTCAGAAGAATCAATCTCTTCCAACAGAAAAGTTTTGATGTGTCAAGTTGAGTAGAAATTCCCTTTGACCCAGAGACAGGAATACCTAGAGTTCTGCCTACACGAGAGGTTCTCAGCACTGATTCTGTCCAGCAAGGAAGAGAATTCCTCCTTATCTCCTAAAGTCCATGTTCTTGTCCTCTGTCATGCAATCCCAGATGCCCAGGTAGTTGGTATAGAGGCCTCATTGCTCTTCAGAAAAGAGAGGAACTGGACTCCATAATTCCATACGGATTTGAGTTTCTTCCCCAGAGGGGATGATGAAGATTGATGATAATAGCAGCCACTTATCACACACCTACTATGTGCCTGGCTTTGGCAACCAAGCGAAAAAGTAATTACTAGCACCGCATCACATCACAAATGGGGATGCTTAAGCTCAGAGCAGTGACATAATAAAAACCCAATCAAACAATCAGGCATTTCTCTGCCCTGCTACATTTTGGTAAATCCTAGTTTACTCCCTCATGGTTTCCAGCTTCTGGAGCCCAAATCTACTGGGAAACACAAAATAATGGTGGAAGGATGAGGGACTCCATAAGCAATTATGGAAATGTGGATAGAGTCAAAATATATCAAACCTGGAGCCAGAGAAGTGGATTAGAAGAAATACGGGCTAACAATGAACCCCTCAGGAAGGAAAAACAAGTCAACACTATCGTTCAGTTTCTGTATCCTGAGAAACCTGTCAGCAGACTTCTTTCAAAATATTGATATTTCCTAGGAGAACAGTGAAGTAACAATTACTCAAGTGTTGGTGAAGAGGGGAAAAAGCAAGCAAATAAAAAAAAACAGAAAAAGAGAAATGTTATTCCTTCACACATATTAGAATTTTTCATTTTAGTTAGGTTTAGTTTGGTTTGCTTTGTTTTTTTT
>NW_006371219.1:0-940 GCF_000327345.1 Myotis davidii
ATACAGTGAAAGAGATAAGGTGGGGACTTTAGCAGTCTCGTATAGTCTTGTAGAGCTGGGAAAACAGTTGATAGTATGCGATCTTAGAGTTGAAATCTGTAGCATAAATAGTGGAAATATCAATTGTGCTAAATTCTGTAACTTGACAAACTTTAATAATCATATGGACAACACCCTCCTGATAAAGGACAATTAACAAAATCCACCTAAGACTGTCATCATACACAACGAATAATACTTGTTGTAAGTGTGTCAAGTGTGCCTCAGATCTGGAAAAAGGAAACATGGGAAGAGGCCAAATATTGTCATGGTAACAGAAACACAAAGAACCCATGCTAAACAGTTTCCAATAAGCAAGAACAACCAGTATTCAGTAAGTAGCCTTCCATGGAAGTTAACATCTGTTATTTATTTGTTAATTCTCAGTTTGAAGAAAGGCAGGATAATTGGAAATACTTCTATGTTCTGGGAAAGTATTGAATAGAAGAGCTCTTAGTGTGTCTTAAATATTGGCCCATTACTTTTAACATTTAGTACAAACCTGCTCTCTCCATTTAAAACATGGATGAGAGAGTTGGATGATATCTAGATTCAATCATTTCAAAGCTATGGAAGATCAAAGACAGTGTCTTGCTTATGCAAGGAGAAAGGAGCTCGCCCATTCTTGAAAGGACATGCTTTGGGTGCTTGAGAAGAAATAAGAGAAAATGTGCATTAAGGTGGAGGTGGAAGGTGGATCATATTCATCAGATAACTGCAACCGTATTACCTATATTAGAGGAGAAATAGCAAGGAAAGACAAATATTTACATAGCTACCAATATACCTATACCATATAACGGTTCAAAGCAAGGATATTGCTATCAAAGAGACCTGGATTTAAGTCCCAGTGCTACCACTGACTAGCTCTAAGACTTTAGGCAAGTTTCTGTGTCTCTAC
>NW_006371220.1:0-941 GCF_000327345.1 Myotis davidii
TTAAATAGAACTCCTTCAGCTGGAACTAAATGAATAATAATTAGTCTTGAGCTAAGAGATAGGGATCATAATGAATTAGCTGCCTAATTCTTTACATAATTTGAAATCAGACATGTTCTATATATATGAAATACAACTATTTAGCATTATGTACTTAATATTGTGTATTCATAGACCATTATTCTTATGAGCATCAATTAGTTGGGAAAGCGAGAAATAAAATTGAAAGCTCTTAATTTCTTGTTCTGTGTGTCGTGGTGACAAGAGTGCGAGCAGAACAGAAATCCCTCCCCCACTTTAAGAAACTTCAGTCACTGTGCTTAACAGTATATGACTTAGGGTAATCTACTTTCTCTCTCTAAGACTTATGTTCCTTATTTGTAATTTGGATAAAACATTAATTTCTTCCAATGGTTGTTATTAATGAATGCATGCATATAAAGCTCTGAGCACCCACAATGTCCCTATATGGCAGGTATTCGGTCAGAGGTAGTTACCTTCCCTTTTCTCATCTATATTGACCAAGGAAATTATAATTTTTATGTGCAATAAAATTTTGGGGCCACACTATTAACATTCCCTTCAAAGAATCAACAAGATAAGTAGATTTCACTCTATTACCTGAATTGTGAACTCAATTGTGAGTTCAGTTAATCGGTCTTAATCCTCAAATTAAGGCCACTCAATTTAAGGTGGCATGAGAGCCTCAGAATTAGGGAAGATTTCATAACTAGCATTAACTGCAGCAAAGAAAATTTGGGTCTGTAAATAAGAACTGACAGCTAAAACAAAGATTAATCTTAATGGCATGCATTAACAATAAGCAATTTGAGATTGGCAGTGGAGAATTCTCCCTGAGAACTGGCATTAGGCAGTATGGGTCTTGACATGGGAATTCACATGGGCAAGCACACTCATTCAATACACCTTGTCTATCCCAA
>NW_006371221.1:0-941 GCF_000327345.1 Myotis davidii
TTGCAAGAGGGCACAGGCCAGGCTGAGGTACCCAACCCATGCATGAATCTGTGCACCTGCCTCTAGCGTATATATAAGACTTAACTTTCAGTAGTCATGCCTGAGGAATTAAAATGTTTTACTGCAGCATTAATGTTATTCTTCACAACCCCATGAGCCTCCCCAACAAAATGTTTAATGCGATATTTTTCTTTACTACCTATGAACATTACAAGGGTGTAAATGATTATCAGGAGTAAAATCTACCATGTTTAATGAGCACCTGCTAAAACTGTGGGTCAGATTGTGATGAAACATTTACCAGCTACTTATTATGATTTGCATCATTAGGCCTTTTGAACGGCTGTTCCCATGAAAGAGGAATATTTCTTAACCTACCTTATACATGTTTATAAAACCTGCTGATTTTCAGCTCTAAAGACATAATCTCTAATATTCATAGGTTTTTGTGGAGAATGAGGCTCAATGAGCTAACATTCTTCCCCATTTGATTGTATGGGTCGCACCTACAGCATACAGAAAATATGAACTAATTCAGCTGAAAATGCCTCCCTTTAGGTCTTATACCCATGTTTTGAGAGCCTTACAGATGCCTACATTTTTATATCTCAAAAGAAAACAAATGTAAGGGATGGGGAAAAAATTGTGAAAGTTATGAAAGGTGACGACTGCTCCTAAGTATTAAATAACTAAACAACAGTATATTTTACTTATAAAATATCTGGTATTCTAGGTGATTAACTTATAGCAACATTATTTAATGCCCTTTAGAGACCTCCAAGGTCTCTATGAGGTACACACTAAAGACAATGCTCCTAGTCATTATGCTATAAGGACTTACTGAATAATTAATCAAGTATGCACTACACTGATTTAGTATATAAATACATAAATGAATGGATGCATGAATGATAACAATTTAAAGCAGTAGAAAGAACAAT
>NW_006371222.1:0-941 GCF_000327345.1 Myotis davidii
TTTTTTTTTTATATTTATCAAAATATGAACTCATATATTTAGTAAATGGTTATATTTCAATCCATTGTAATTATTATTTTTATGATCAGATGGTTTCATCTTTAGCCAATAGGAGCCCTTCAGTTTAGCTATTGGGTCCTTTTGATCTAAGCCCAGTAATTTTTGAGATTTTCCTTGTTTTCACAATGACGGGATTTCTCTGTCTCATATATCATGTACCCTAGATCTGGATCTGCTATTTTCCCAAAGGCTCTGGTTCCTTTTTATGGGAAATGATATTTAGAAACCACAATTAGGGTGCTAAAGTTGTTTATTGATGATTTTATTCACATCACTTAAGCAAAAATTGCTCATTTCCACCCATTTGCTTTTACCCTAGCTCCTCTTTTGTCTATTTCATTTATTTTGCATTTATTATTATCTAAGTAGGCAAGCAAGGAGCATTTAAGACTTGAACCCACATCTCGTGATTTGTTATCCGCATTCTTTTTGAGGTATATGGATGAAATGGAAGATTAGTTGATTGGAGATCAGTTTGAGCTGAGTTGGGTGTTTAAAATGTTATCAGCTTTCCTTTGGGGAATTTACTTTCCTGATACATTATCATCAAAATTAGAGCTAAGTTGGCAAAAATATAGGAATTTAGGGATGAAAAAGGGCTACATTTAAACACAGCTTAAAACTACCAACAGAATCCCATGACCTGATTTTAATTGATTTGCTGGCACAGGCAAATAATATACACTGTAGTATTGCATGTTCATTGGCTGCCTTTTATTAGTCTCATTTTGAATGATTGCACAGACATGCATATTCTCTTGTTGCTTGAATATTTTAGAAGCTGCTCTGGCCAGAAAGGATTTTAAATCACTACACCAAACTACAGACAATCAAGTTACTGCATCTCACTTTGTTTACTTTTTTAAAAAGTTGATTTTAGA
>NW_006371223.1:0-941 GCF_000327345.1 Myotis davidii
TAGCACATTAGGCTTTTATTATATAGGATAGATACTTTCTCCATCTTTCTCCCTCCTTTGAAATTATGTTGTTGTAGAAGAAGGAGAAGGGGAAGGAGAAGAGATCAGGAAGGAAAGGGGAAAGAGAAGCTGAGTCATTGTCTCATAGTTTCCTGCAGTTAGTATTTTGTTTTGTTTTATACATGTTTCTTGGCCCTTGTATTTCTACATCGTGAGACTCAATCAGATTCAGTTGGGTGGTGATGGTGTGGTGGTGTGTATGTAAGTGTGTGTGTGCAAAGTCTATGTAAATGATCATGGGTGCTTTTATCGGAGGCACATGATGCCTTTCATTTTGTGCTTAGCAATTTATTTTTTAAATCTATTTTGAACGAACACATTTCAACATATTTTATGTGTTTCAATCCACGGGAGTTATTATTCTTCTTGACACTTAAGCAGTCTAAGTTTTGGACAGTGGGAACTTACTTCCCATTGGTTCCTAAGTCCTTTTGACACACTTCTACCAGCCTAGTACATTACCTTCCTACCTTAGACCTGCCATCAGCACTTTTTCCCTAGACCCCTGGGTTCTTTTTATGAAAAATGGTATTTAAAAACCAAAACCTAGTCACTAAGGTAAATCGTTGCTGTTGTGCTGGTCAATATCTCTAGGCCATCCAGTGTATAGTGCTGAAAGAATTATTTTTTCTTGCTAAAAGTGTAAATGAGTTTGCCCTGATATTCCAGTCAATTCAAGTCAGGATTATAATAAGGTTAAACTCATTAACCTAGTGGATATCTTTTTTCTCCTGTGCCATTAATACCAGTTAGTGAAGCAAACCTCTTATCTGCTTTATGCACAGTGTACACATCACAGTCTCAAAATAACCTATGAGCATCTGTATCAACAGTATATTTTTAGTTATTTTTTCAATTCAAAAGTTCTCTAGGAGCCCTAA
>NW_006371224.1:0-941 GCF_000327345.1 Myotis davidii
CTCTAGGAGTTCCTTATTGATCTGGGAGACAAACATAACACTAAAACTGAATGCAATAATATAGGAGAGATTGACCAATATTGGTATATGACTTACAAGTGAGCCAATTATTTAGGGGCTTACAGCAAGGTGAGAGCTTTCCTTCTGAAGTTGTCAGGCAACACTCACCAGCAGAAGTGATTGTAAGCTGGGGTCTTAGGCAAAGTGTATGAGAAGGAAAGATATTTTGGGATAGAGGACAACTCAAAGTAAGGGCACCCAAACAACCCAAGAAAAGATATAATCTCAGAAATGATAGTTTCAAAACATTGTTTGATAATTCAAGGGTCTCATTCTTTACTCAGGTTTGCTAAGGGTCATTGGAAGGTTTCTAGAGCTATGTCAGTGTCAACAACAACCAATGTGGTATATCTCAGAATCATAATACCTAATTGAGAACTCTCATTCAGACCCAAAAGTTTCAGTTGAGCATGAATAAGGCAGTGAAGGAAGGAAAGGTTCAACAGAATAAAAGAAAGGTTATTTCTAGCAGAGATAAGGGTGTGAACAAAGAGGGATTAAAGTCAGGAGCCCTGGAATCAGATTTTATTGATGGAAAAGAAATGGGGGTGGGGTGGCTCTAACTGGGGTAGCTTAATAACTTAGGCTTTGTCTTGAATCCTCTGTCTTTCCAGAGGGCCATTAGCTGTCTGGCACAGTTTAACCCAAGGGTCAAAGTGGCTTAATTATTGCCTTTGTTAAAGTCTCATGCCTTGCTATTTATTTTTATAAGGTTGTCATTCATGATGTTTCTTACTTAAATGTCAAGATGGTGAGGAAAGAAGGAAAGCTTGCCTTAATTCTCCCCCCTGTCATTATTGTCAGCCTGACATTATTGGAACCCTGTTCCTTGTCCACTGCATTTGACAGTCTGTTTCTGGGGAAGGAAAGGAAATGCATTA
>NW_006371225.1:0-941 GCF_000327345.1 Myotis davidii
TGGTTCCATTGTGTGCATTTCAAGTCATAGAATATTTCCCAAAAATATTATATATATTGTCCAGTATTTGCCTTACAGTCTCATAAAAACTTACCTTGTGTATGTGTGTGTATCTAAAATATATTGCTGTTGGAGCCTTTTCTCTGAGTTTCCTTCAGTAGTCTCTGGGATAGGACACATGAGAAAAATAGACAGTGAGAAAGAAAACAGCATGCTTCTTTCTAGATAATATTTCATTTAAGCTTTCTTAAAAAAAACATATGTTTTTCCCACAATATTTAAAGACAATGATTCTAATTCTCTATTTTCATAAGTGTCAAATACTCAGGTTTCTTTTAATAAATGCCCGGTTCCTTGTCTACATGTCTATTTCCCTTAACTTAGTAACAAGTGGTACAGTGACTGCAGAGAAAGCCTTTCTGTTGAGATGGCTGACATTATCTATGGTCCCTAAAAGTACCATAGGTATATATGTGTTAAATGTACCTACAGTAAAAGAGACCCAAAGGTATACTTTGTTGTTACCAGTTTTTTGTTTATCTAAATATTTTCCCATTAAACTGTTACCGGACTAAGGGCATGTGTTCACCTGCACACATCAAAGCCCAATCAGATGCAACAGGAGTTTGCACCAAAGAAAATAGAGTTTTATTAGTTGTGGAAATGGAGTCATAGGTAAGCTGGTGCTAAAAAACCTGGCTACCCCACAGCTCCCAGGAGATGGGTTATATGGGGAGGGAAATCATTAATCATGGTGACTAAAGGAGTGGGGGTCATGGGTTCTACTGATTGGTTGAGGCCAAGGTAGGGACCTGATTGTTTTATCAGGTCCTGATGTCAGACGTGGCATTGTTCTGTCTGATTTTCTGAGGGTTTGGTTCATAGAGCCAGTCTGCTACCATGGGCCAGGGCTGAAACACAACTGAAGTCAAGATGTTATC
>NW_006371226.1:0-941 GCF_000327345.1 Myotis davidii
CGTTTTAGCTAACTACATGGATGCCAAACATAGATCAGATTTCTCAGTCCCCTTTGTAGCCAAGTATGGTCTATATTTTGGCCAAGGGAATGTGAGCAGAAGTGGTATAGGCAAACTTAGAGGTCGAGTTCTTAAAGAGAATGCATGTACTCATCTCAGTCCTGCTGCCTTGAATGAAAATAGGATGGCTGGATTGGGTTAGCCATGAGTAAATTTAGGAACAGAGACTGTACACAGTGGAACAACAGGGGGAAAGGAGCCTGGCTCTTGAACATCGTGGAGCAACATGCAGGCTCTGCTGCACCAATTTTTGGGCTTTTGTTAAAGCCATTGTTACTCAGGTCTGTTACTTGTAACTCACCCTAATCCTGACTTACAATTGAGCGATAATGTATAGTGGAAGAACAGAAGGCAGGAGTATAATAAACTAGCTTTCCAGGGTGGGCTATTTGTAGGAGTTATCAGAACCTCTTAGCAAGCAGAACGCAGTGTGATGAGAACAGGCCTTGTACGTCTCCCTCTCTGTGTAGCAGTTTTTGTCCTCCACCCCCCAGCTCTTTTGTTATACTCTTCAAAGGTAAAACATTTAAGATCAGAGTAAAAGAAACAACAAAAACAGTGAATTATATAATCTTTCTGATTGTTACACAGATCTTGAATTCTCCTAATTCACACATTGTTGAAAAAGCCATTAGAGCCATTAACAGTGCTTTTGAAGCCTAACCATGATAGCTGAGACATATGAGTGCATAACGTTAAGCACCTAGGAGTTTGTTAGAAGCCACTTGGCACATATTTTATGTTACAAATTAAGGCACATTTAAGTTCTACTTCGGTAAACGTACTCACTTTTGTTTTATAACTACTAAAATGGAATTATATGCCAGTCCAATGACTGAACTTTTTTGAAATCTTTGTGTGAAATGAATGGTCCAGGAAAA
>NW_006371227.1:0-941 GCF_000327345.1 Myotis davidii
AGGGCTTTCCTATATGTTTGACAACAAATGAATTAAATGCAATTCTGTTTACAAATAAGTAGGTAGCCTCATCACTTCAAATAAAATGGTTTGAAAAGAAAAGAAAAGAAAAGAAAACAGATCCAAACAAGATATTAAAATACCAAGAGAAACTGGAAAACAATTCAGAATCATGCTCCCATATTAACAGAGAATTTCTGGACTTTACTTGAGAGTGTATATAAACTGTCCATTTTAGTGTTATCTATCTCAGCAGTGTCTACCTGGCCTCTGAAGCTTAGTGTGAAAACAGAAAAGACATTTCCTGAGAAGGCACTGTAACTTCCTGCAATTCCTCCAGAATCCAACTGCCTCATAAATATTCTTACAATGACAAGTTGTTTGTTATGTCACTTTTATGAGTTTCAGAGTATCCAGTTACAGGTACGTTGGTCATTTGTATGACCTGGCCTATCAATCATAGATTTTAGTTTCTCCCTGTGCTTAAACCATGAACTCTCTTTGAATCAGTTAAGAAAATCTTTTTCTTTTGCTCTTTCTCATAATCTAGTGATGAATGGATGCCTGGTGAGTCTTTGACTGAACTGGTTCTAAGTTTCATGTTAGTGCCTTGAAGTGTAATAAATAGGAAGAGTTGCATGAGCTAAAATATTGCAGAATAATTTCTCCAAATGTGTTGTTAATTTAGTTGAAATCTTAAAATTAGACACAGTTTGGATAAAATAATAAAGATGTACGCTAATGATTCTATTTTTTGTTAGTGACTAAATGACAATACCCAAATGTTTCCAATCTTCACCTTCACACTTGACCATTAGCTACTTGTGAATAGAAGGTAGTAACTAACGTGATTTGGATAGTTTGTGATCCTTGGCTTCTCTCATCAATTTTCAGTTTTGATAAATCTCTGTCATCCCTGGTCCTTTTCAACTAGATTTTTT
>NW_006371228.1:0-941 GCF_000327345.1 Myotis davidii
GAGAGAGAGAGAGAGAGAGAGAGAGAATACAAATATTTTCCTACCCTCAAAACTTGGAAATAACTCAGGTAACATTAGACCTTAGATTCTAAGCTCACTGATGGCCATTATCTTCACATAAGGATGAGCAAAGAGACATGATCCCTGCCCTTAAAGAGGTTATCAGGGACCCTTCTCCTTCAAGTCTTTACTCAGATGTCAGCTATTTACATTTTCCCTCCAGTGCTCCCTGTTTAACTTTTCTCCATAGTACTGAACACATTTGAAAATGTATATTTAATAATTATACTTATTCATGTGCCACATTCATTAAGAAAAGTAGCAGATCATAAGTGATTAGTTTGATCCAATATTATGTTTTTCTAATCTCTTTTGTTTATTATTTCTCTATTCTCACTAAAATGTTGACTTGCTATAATATTCCCAGAGTTTAAACAGTATCTGACACAGAGGAGGTAACCAATACATACTTGCTGACTGAATTAACAAGTGAAGAGAGATTGAATAAAAACACACTACAATGGACCTTCCTCCTAATAATTATAAACCGTTTTAATTCATTTAATTATTTAATTTTAGTTGGTTTAATAATTACAAACCAGTCCAATAGGAGAGGTCTGGGTAAATTGTGATTCTTCTGTAAAATGAAATATATGAAAAATATGTATTTCCATATTTAATAGCATGCAAAATCTCCATGGTATTTGTAAGATGTTCAAAGTAAGATTGTGAAAAGACATATATAATGTAATCCCATTTTCAATACATATACACATATTTGTATGTTCATATTGGTATGTATTACCTACTATGTGCCTGGCGTTATGCTACAAGTTCACACAGATGAAAAAAGTATACTCAAGAAACAGATATATAAAAAGAATGATGATACAGTTTGAATATAATGAATATACAGGGTGAGGCAAAAGTAGATTTACAAT
>NW_006371229.1:0-941 GCF_000327345.1 Myotis davidii
TTGCATAAAAATACATTGAGAAAAATAAGCTCAACGTATATCTTTAGATCTTGACCAAACTCAGTGTGACACCTATTGTAAAGAGTGTGCAAAACAGGCTAGGTCAGCAAGGGAAGAGGACGGAATTTCTCATATCCATGTTTGATATCCTACATAAAAAAGAGCTGATATACCTTGCACTTGAAGTTTCTTTCAAGTTTCTGTAACATGTTAGCTATAGATTATCAGACACTAGAAGAAGGGTTTGAATAGTGACTTCAACTTTTCCCTAGTGATAAGTTATTCTCTTAGTGCTTTTCTTTATGCCCAAAGGATTTTTTTTTCCCAGATAAACTCACATTAGTCATATCTTCAGTGTCAGAACTGTGTAAATAATTCATACCAAAATTTTGTTGCTGCCGAAATTCCATCAGTAACTGAATAAAATTAAATTTAGGCTTAAGCTCTCTAAGTTTATTGCCTAGGTTGCTCTTTGCTCCATTACAACACAGAATCAGAGGACTGAAACAGTGATTGATTGTAAGTCTAGGGTAATCCAACTCATCATCATGCTTGAATGCTTCTACACCTCTCTTGATAAGACTGGCCTCTGTCTAAATAACACCAGATACTTCTTGATATCAGTGAAACAGATTCCTATTTTTGAATGGCTCTATGGGGAAGTCTTCCTGATATATTCATATAATCATTGGGAAGGCTCCCAATATAAAGATAATTCCTTTACAATATGACTGCAAATGCTCAGCTGTGTCTTGTATAAGTCTTCTTTTCAGACTAAACATTTCCATCCTTAAACCATCTCTTGTATAACTGTCTGTCCTACTTTTATCATTCATTATGAAGCATTTATCTGTATGCTCATGTTTTGCACACGCTGAGGTTTACAAAGTTCAAAGAGAGTTTGATCAGTGCAGAAGAGTTAGGAACTGTCACTTTATTAT
>NW_006371230.1:0-942 GCF_000327345.1 Myotis davidii
CTGTCACATGTCATTTAAGAAGCCATTTGGATACACATTAAAATTTTAATGGAATTGCTCTCTATCTGACTCATTCATGGTGGGATGAGGTGGTGAGCTAGAGCCATTTACTTTTTGAATGAACAGAAAAGCTAATTTCTGCCTCATCAGCTTAGCCTATGAATGTTCAATTTCACCCATTCTGAATGACTACTCCCACATCAGTTTAATGTTTTGGTTAATGGGTAGTTATAATTTATATTTATAGCCACTTTTAAACTAGAAAATTTAGGACCTAAATCCTGCCATTCTTTATAACTAGTCACTATATTGTACTTCAGGGGAAAAGTCCTTAAGCTTGTACTAACTTTGCTGGTGATACAACAAAATAGAGGGTGATTTATTTTTAGTTGTTAATTTAAGAACAGAATTTAATGAATACGTTTAGAAAATTTATACTGAAAAATGGAAAATAACTTTATGACATTGAGAACTTAGCTATTGAAATGCATTCTTTTAGTTGCATGTCATCAAGAAAGTTTATTATATCAGAATACTAATTATTATAGATTTAAACATTTTTAGTAAACATGTTAAAATTTCACATGAAGTCAATGATTTTTTAAAATCTTGTCCCCAAATAATAGAAAATATGTAACTATGTAAATATGTAAATGGAAGTAACTGTCGCTGAATCGGTGCCATATAGAGGAATTTTGCCCGTTTCCTCGAAGCCGAGCCCTCTCTTTTGGGTCATGTGGTCCCTGGTACATGAGCTGTACATAGGCCACACCACACATTTCTGGAAATGAATTCGACCTGAGTTACCGGCTCAGTCACAAAGAGGCACCATGATCTGCAAAGTGGTTTTCCAGATGAAATAAATTACAAACCCTCCTCCCTTTTCTCTTCCTCCAATAATGTCATCATCTCAATGGGCAAAAACTACAACCATTTCCCTTA
>NW_006371231.1:0-941 GCF_000327345.1 Myotis davidii
ACTTCTTTATGTCCAGTTGCCGTCCTTCAGGGCTGATGGCAGATGGAAAAGGCAAGTTACGCTAACAGCCAGAGTGGTGGGACCTGCCTGCACTGAGGGAGGCGTCTTCCTGAGCCCTCCTCCCCCACGTTCAGAAAGAGGCCGCAGTGCCAGAGCTCTGCCCGGTGGCCTCGCAGTGGGACACGCTCCAGGCCACTCTAGATCTTTACTGTCCGACAGACCCCTCCGTGAAGATGGAATGTTCACTATTATTCTACAAGTGTGGCGATTCAGCACTTGAAATGTGACTAATGTGTCTGAAGAACTAAATTTTAAACTCTTCACGTTAATTAATTTAAACTTCAATAGCCACTGTACTGGATAGAGCTTTAGGTTCCTCTGAAACTAGACAACTTTCTGAGGCCTCAGAAGTTCCACCTCAAGGTGAGCCTTTCCAACACTGAGCTCGTGGCGGTCAGTGGGCCGAGAGCAGGACTCCGAAAACTAGATGCTGCAGGCCACGCCCACCCATCTGCTGACTCCACGGCCTTGGCCTTTGTGCCACAACCCAGAGTGGAATGGTTGCAACAGAGACTGCACGGCCTGAAAGCCTGGAATGTTTACTACCTGTTTCTACAGAAATGTTTGCCGATTCCTGCCCTAGGGCTACTAGTTCACAGGGGCGGCCCCTACTGAACGCTCCCCCAGAGCTTCCATCTTCTCTCCACATGCGCCACACACCAGCACTGCGACTCCTAGGGAGCCCTTCCAGAAACCACCAGGTCAGGAAGCTCTATCTGGAGCACACTCCAGGGTCCCTCAGTTACCTGCCACCAACAAAGTCAGGGTCAATGACCAAATGCCTGCCACACACTCCAGACCCCACTCTTGTCTAGGAAAGCCTTTACAAAAGAGAGGTCAGTCTCAAGGTAAAGCTCAATAAGCAAACCTGCTGACATGTT
>NW_006371232.1:0-942 GCF_000327345.1 Myotis davidii
CTTTTTGTTAATGAGTTGTAAGAGTCCTCAATAAATTTTGTGTACTAGAACTTTATCAGATACATGATTTGAAAATATCTTCTTCCATTATATGGGTTGTTTATTTTGTGTGTGTATTTTCCTCATTTTGTTGTTGATAATGTCCTCTGAAGCACAAAAAATTTTGAATAAAGTCCAATTTATCTATTGTATGTTTTTTTTGTTGTTGTTGCATGTGATGTTGGTGCCATAAATAAGAGACCACTGCCTAACCCAAGATAACAAGATTCCTATCTATGTTTTGCTCCATTAGTTTTACAGTTTTCGTTCTTACATTTAGGTATTTGATCTATTTTGAGAAAATTTCTGTATATGCTGTGTTGTACGGGCCACTGTCATTCTTCCTCATGTAGATAACTTGTTGTCCCAGCACCAGTCCTTGAAGAAAATATTCTTTTGTCATTTAATCATCTTGGCACGTTGTTTAAAATCATTGGCCATAGAATGTAAGGATTTGTCTTGATGCTGTCCATTTTATTCATTGATCTAGATGTCTGTTCTCATCCCATTACTAAACAGTTTTATCACTGCATTTTAAAATGGGAAAGTATGGGGGCCATTAACAGAGCTGGTCCAAATTTAAAAATAAATTTGAAAATTGATTTACATAAAAGGAATGTTTTCTTTTATTTTAATATATGGTACCTTCCTATTATTTGCCTTGAAAATTCAGTGTGCTGAAACTATCAAAGTCACTTTTGCTACAATGTCCCTGTTTTTACTATGAGTCGATTTTATAGTGAACTGAATAATCTTTTAAGAACTATTATGCAACTTGCAGTTTTAGAGAATTGTAGATTTCAATCATTCACAGGTTTGGTAATTAGAATATAAAATGTAAAATTGGTTCAAGTGTTCATATCTTTTGTCTTGTTAATCCGCACCCAAGGATATTTTTCCATT
>NW_006371233.1:0-941 GCF_000327345.1 Myotis davidii
AGCAAAATTACAGTTATGAAGTAGCAACAAAAGGATATAAGCCTTGTAAACGTTTATGCACAAAGGATAGGGAGGCCCCTAAAATAACAGCAATGAGGGGAGCAGAAAATGTCACAGGAGAAGCCAATGTTTCTCTCGGAAAGGACAGTTCACCGGCAACTGTTATTTGAATTTCTTAAGAAACATTTCCTCACTAGTAGTCACCAATCCCAAGGTTACAGATTCTAGAGACGATGGTTTGTATAGTCTTTTCACAGGAATATGCTAGCCAACTTTGAAGGTGTCTGGGGTCACTTTCTTGACACTACATTAAAGGGTAAGGTGGTGGGTACAAAGTAACCTGGGAAAGGACTTTCTCCCCTGTATAATTGATTTTTCTCCTGTATAACCTATTATATTGCTTCTAAATTTGTTTATTCTGCTCTTTCTAAATCATAGTTCCAGACCTTTCATACTTGCAGATTTCTAGGCATTAGACTAGAACAAGAGCTGGCTGTTCCCATTTTCATTGTGTCCCGCTGAGCCCGCCCTACTGGCTACTCCTAGACCACTCCCTGGGCAGACCTTATACAACATCTAGGAGGGAAGTGCTGCCAAGGCTCATTGTTTCTGGGAGTGCCACTTCCCCCTGTCCTTTCAACATTCTTGTTATGCTCCTCCTGCCATCACTGCCAATCTGTAGAAAATTACAGGATGATTTTTGGTGAAGGACTGAATTTGCCTAACTTGCTTTTTGTTGTTCATTATTGGGGAGGAAGGGGGACTGTGCTTGTTACACATAATTCGTGTGCATCTATTGGAGGCTATTGGGTTAGATTCGTCCCACTCATTCATGATTCTGACATTGCTATGCATGTGCTGTCAGGGCTTAGTATTAAACAATTTTCTTTGTTCAGATTTGGATCACTGTCTCTGCTTGAAAATTATTTTTTACAATGGCT
>NW_006371234.1:0-942 GCF_000327345.1 Myotis davidii
CTCTTATTTTCTAAGAAATAAATGAAAATATATCCTCACATGAGGAGGACAAAGAAAAGAAAAGGATTATAACCAGTTTAGTACCTACATTTAGAACTTACTTTAATGAGATTAGCACCTCCTTTTTCACAACCAATTTGATACTTTTTTTCAGATGTTTGAAAGGCCAGTAACTCTTTTGTTATCCCAAGGTGGCCTTCCAATATAGGCTCTTCTATACCTGTTTCACCTGTGTTTTTAACATTATCCTGCCAAAGACAAAACATTATAAGGCCTAACTTACAGGAAAGGAAGACAAAAGAAGTCAGAACAAAAAAGACCTGGGGGGGAATGACACCTCAAATATAATTTCCCTAAATCTTACCATTTCCTATTTTACAGAATTCTACCAAACAGTACATCTGAAAAATTTCACTCTAAGAAGACAGATAGTGGCAATGTCTGAAGATATGTTTGATTTCACAACCAGAGAAATTACTAAAGAACTATCTAATGATTACAGGTGATGTACAGCTTAACATGCTACAGTGTACAGTCAGCATAGCCCCTCAAAACCAGGAATAATCTGATCCAAAATGTCAATGGTGCCAAAATTAAGAAATCCTATTCAGAAAGTTGGCTTTATAAAGCACTGGGAGAATGCTAATCTAAAAGCCAAAAAGCTACATATTTCAGAACTATATTCTCAAAGAACTCTGGATAAGTAAAATGTATTAAGCAGATAATATAAATGCTAATATATTAGACCTTTTTATTTTTTAAGTCGCCAAAAATATTGGTTGCCTCCCCTCAAAAAAATTGGGAGCAAGAGAAATGATCAGACTCTTGTTTAAAAATACTTTTAAGAATCTTCATTAGCCCCGGCCCATGTTACTCAGTGGTTAGAGCATTCGCCTGCACACTGAAAAGCTTGGGTTACATTCCTGGTCAAAAGTATGTACA
>NW_006371235.1:0-942 GCF_000327345.1 Myotis davidii
AAAAAAATTCTAAGCTTAGTGTTATCTTCTAACAATTCAGTATTATTGCCTTTTCATAAATATTACTCAAAGCATTGAGTCAGTCCATCATCTTTCAAATCTCTCTTTAAAATGTTGCTGTAATGTCTGACCATGCCCACTCTTCATTTTTCTCCCAAAACATACCACATCCTTCCACACTCAACGCTGAAGGGAATATGCTATTACTACTGTAGTGAGCCAACTGGTCTATGTAAATTAGCACCTAATTCATTTCTAGTAGGAAATACTTTAGGCAGTAATAAAATATTAATATTCATATTTTCAAAAATTACAATTGAGTCTATGAAATGATGACTGAGTTCTCTAAAGCAATTTACCCAAAGAGTTACAATACAGGAATTCTAGTGGACATTTATTGAGCACGTACTATGTAGAGGCATACAAATGGATTTTTGTTTTCCTCAAGGCAAACAAAACATAACAGAGGACAAAGGATTTTTGAAATTTGGAGTTATATCACCAGGAAAGCCAGTGAATTATTTGACTGATTTGGAAAGTCACTTCTTTATAAAGAAAGCATTGGATTTTCTCTTTCAAGAGAAAAATTTGATACTTGCCCTTCACTGAGACATGATAATAACTAGTTCTTTTTAAAGACAGTGAAAAAATAAAAAATAAAGACAGTGAAAAGAGGAGAGATGAAAAGAGCTATAAGAGTTTCTAAATGGCACAAGATCTGTGAAGTGGTAAATACTAACACGAACCTCATAGAGTTATTATGTGGATTCATTAGTTAATTAGTTAACAACTTCGAAGTGCTAAGTCTTATTAGATTTGTTTTTACACTTTAACACATGTGAGAGAGAAATGACTGAAATTAGACACTAACTATAGCATTCTAACATTTTGGATCTTTCCATGATATGCTTTCAAGACAGTCTTTCCTACTCTGATTTCTTT
>NW_006371236.1:0-942 GCF_000327345.1 Myotis davidii
TGTGAAGTGGGTGGACAGGATACTGGCAAAAGTCCCCACAGTGCAGACAGACTATTGTGGTTTTTTCCTTTAACATGGGCATCACCCAGAAGAAAAAGAGGTACTTTGCTTGGAAGAGCCCCACAAGATGATTGCACTACTGCTCCACCATTTCCACCCTTTTACTACCGGGTCCCTCACCATTTGTCTCATTTGCCAAATGAAGGTGATCTTGTATGAGAGTTCCACAAAAGCAAACAAGTATGTGTCTGCTAAGAGGAGGTGGCTGAGGCAAGGGAACACCCTGCTACCTTGGCTTAATGGGAGGAGGGGGCATAAGCCTTCAGTGAAAAATAAAACGAGGGCATTCAGCATTCTTAGGATGAAGGTTATGTTATCACAGCAACTGACCCCAGAGGTGTCCACTCAAGGTTTGGAGAACCCCAGTCCAGGCCCTGAGCTACGGGAAGTCAAATGAGACCCAGATGAGCTTCTCAATAAGCAAATCTAGGGAAAGGCTCTGTTATCTCCATTATTTTACTCCCAGAACCACAGCATTTCCTAGAGGTGTCCCATGAGCACCGAATGACTGCACGGTAACACGGTAGTTCCATGTGTGTTCAGAGCAAGCCCCGTGGTCGTTGCAATAGCCCGTGATGAGAATTCAGGCAAATGTATAGTTGTTCCTGTTTGAAACAACTCAGGACTTCCCTCTCCTGTTGTGTATACATTCATAGTAACTCTTCTCTTCATTTAAAAAGTCCCTTTTCACATCCATTTGGAGGGACCACACTCCTGTACCGCCCCATAAAGAATTGTATCTGGGCCCTTTCTTTCCCCTGCCCTTTGTTCTATGTACTTGTAGACAAAATGGTGGCTTGGAATTTTGCTTGTCAGGCACTTCCAAGGCAGAGCTCCAAGGTTCTGATTATATTACATTTGTCTGAATTTAGATCCAGCTTA
>NW_006371237.1:0-941 GCF_000327345.1 Myotis davidii
CACACACACACACACACACACACACAGATTTAGTATTAAAAACGTCATGACAATAAGGGTAGCAGCAGGAAACAAATGCAATTAGCCAAGGAAGCATGGGGAAAACACGTAAACCCATAACGCTCACACATTAGTTCAGCGATTCATTTCAAATTTAGCTTTTCAATTCATCCATCTCCAGGTGTCCTCTCTTTCATATCTAGATCTAATTTTTTTCACAGAATTATGTGTCACTGGAACAGCTGAGAAAATAAAATTTCACTGTCCCAAATTGTTTGCAGCTTCAAAGAGCATAATAAAGTGTTGTTTTTACACAGAAAGCCCTGTGTTTTTACCTTTAAGAGCAGCTCTCGGGTTTTTAACATATTATTACTGTTTTTGGTCTTACATAAAAGCTATCATTTGAGGAGTTGGTGATGTGTTGCCACATTAATTCTTATAATAGTATTTTTGAGATGACTATCTCTATTATCACTTAGTGGGAAAAAACATATGCTTTTGAGTTCCTTGAGAATTAATGCTCAGTAAATGACCAAGTCCCATTTGGACTGATGATTAGTTATTCATTGAAACAACATTCTCTTAATCTATTATTCTACCAACTGGAATATGGTAGCTTTTCTTAGACATATAGGCTAGAAAACAGTAAATAATATCAAGATACCACTTTCTACACTAACTCTGGAACACAGTTACTTGCCTGTAAACTACTACCAGTAGTTTTGGATCTCCAAAGGCTTACAGAAGTCTTCTCAAATATGTATTCTGAATCTCTAAGAGTTCCTCTATGTGTAGGTTATTGAATTATAAGTTTTTAAAATTCTAATTCGTACTCTGCATTTCATTATGTACTCCCTCTTTTCAGCCTCTAGTTTCCTGAAATTCATGAGGCAACATCTGTCTCTTGCTTTTCTATTTTTAAAAATATATTTTTATTGATT
>NW_006371238.1:0-942 GCF_000327345.1 Myotis davidii
GATTCAAGGATCGACTTTAATCCTGAGAAAAACTAAGTCAATAATATTCTTTCCTAGTTTGAATTGCTTGTAGGCAACTCTGCCATATTAATTCCATTCCTACTTGAGATTCCATCTGCAGAAACCTGGCATCTGTTACCCTGTAGCCACAAAGAAAATGTATCCACGTGTTCACATAAACAGTTTGAAGCAGGGAATAAATTATTACAGAGAGCACAAGCTGCAATTGAGGCAGTGACATCTGTAGAAATATGTGATTCCAAAATTAATTCTCTGATTTTCCAACAGAAAATTTTACTATTTATTACTATAATTTATTTTAAATTATTTTATATGAATTTATTCAAAACACATTTTGACCAACTATTGCTGATGCTGACATGTCAACTACAAAAACATGAGGTTCACTTCAGGCTTGTCATTAAAATATAGTTTTCACAGTAAAATGAGGCCTAATTAAATGGAAATAAAATGTGTTGTGTAGAGTTAACTAGCATTACCCTTTGTTTTAGCCCATGTATCAACAGAATGCTTATCTTACATAGCTATATTAATTCCATAAAGACATTTGATCAAATAAGCAACTGTGAGATTCACAAATGACACCAATAATAGAAATTTAAAATGCAGCTAACAGAAGAAATAACTAAAAATGAAGTTATAAAACTTAGGAGAGACAATCTGAGTTCTCCTAATATGTCTAGGTAGATTCTATCTAACATGTATCACTGTTAACATGGTGAATAAAACTATTCACCAGAAGGTTCAGGATTAACTAAGCATTGGAGAGAATTTAAAGAAAAAAGCCTATTAGGGAGGGGATGAGGGTGGGAGTGGCATATGAACCAGAGAAAACATTGCATTCTAATATCATCTCTTGACTTTGCTATTCAGAGCCATTATGAGAATAAGTGCAAGTTCACTTATTTCAAAAGCAATTAG
>NW_006371239.1:0-942 GCF_000327345.1 Myotis davidii
TATAAATTTATTAACCAATGTTACCCCAATAAACCCAATTAAAAATAAATTAAATAAATCTTGAAATTCCCCAAGAAAGACAAAGAAATCAGGTTTTATCTATTTTCTGAGAGTCATATGTTTGATTTCATTAGATCTTCAAATAAACTATAGAAGTATACTGACAATATGATGTTTGATATTATTTACTGCTCATCAGACTTTTGATTTTTTGTTAGTTTTGTGTCTTGCTCTTCAAAGTATAATTCTCCCAGATGCCATCAGTTCAAGAAATCCAGTGAAAAAGTTTAAGATCCTGACCTGAAAATGAATTAGAGAAACTCAAAGTAATTGGCTGGAATAAGTGCTTGGGAAGTTGTGACAAGTTTAAAGGGACAGAAGTAGACTGGAATTAAAAATATTTTTCAGAATATTTGAAATTACCACCTGGCAAAGCTGTATTTTGAGCATGACAAAAAACATCTAGCTAAGGATCAATTTTAGTTAGTAAATCTATTCCAAGAAAACAATAAATTCTCTAAAAGCTCAAAAGTATTTGTTCCCTGTTCTTCATCAGACTTTTAATCGGTAATCACCAGTTATTGGTAAAATATAGGTTATAAGACACTAAAGATTCTACTGGCAATTTTTAGTTAACCCTCTAAGTTTTTTACAAACTAGATGTAAATCATTAGCAAAATATAAAAGAAATTTAAAATTTAAAGAATGAACATATACTTGAACAAACACTTCATCAAAGAACATATACAAATGGCAATAAACACAAGAAAACATGATCAGCATCATCATTCATTAGAAGAAAATAAAGTAAAATCACAATAAAATGCCATTGCACATACAGGGTGGAGCAAAGTAGGTTTAGAGTTATGAGTATGGGATACAGAGTTTATTCTTGCATTATTACTAACGAGTGGCCCAGTGTACGAATTCATGCACATTGAA
>NW_006371240.1:0-942 GCF_000327345.1 Myotis davidii
AAAAATGTTGCTTACAAAAGTGCTGTCTAAAATTTTCTTCAAGTTAATTGAATACTGGGTGCAAATTTTCATGATAATATTATAACAACAGGGATAGTTCCTGCTTGAGGGAAGGATAAAAATAACAAATTAATTCTCTGAAAACATGAACAAGCCAGCTGACCAGAAGTTGTAGTATGCATCAAGAGAAATAACCGGGACATGTAAAGAAGGTGTAGAATTTTTAAACAGTAGTTTCAAGGCAACTGAATGCATTACCATATTAAGTCCCTTTTTCTATTATGTTCTATTAGGTTCTTAGTGATTATTTTTGATAGGAATACATTTGACTATATCAATGCTGCATGGTGCTTTATGCGGCTGAAAATCATAATCCCTGCTCACATACTTATCTCAAGTGAGTTGGTTTCCATTTTGATAGTGATGACAGAACAATGAGTGGGTGTTAATTGTTTCATTTGTCAGAGCAGTCCCCTGAATGTTTGAATAGTAATTTGAGGCATTTTTGGAAAAGCTGACACTACAGGAAGGAAGGGGGAATGTCTTCAATACTGTGCCTTTATTATTAATTCGCATATATGCCTTCGTGAACAGGTATTAAGCTGGCATTGTTCTTTTTACCCTTTCAAATTTCAGAGTAATAGAGGGTGACTCAAATCAAGACACACTTAGATGAGTTGGTGAAATAAACTTCTAAAATTTCAATTAAGGCACAAGACCATTACATGTGTCCCTTTGTTATTAACATTCTGTTTCTCTTACTATTTATTCCACAAAATATAGAAAGCTACGTTGGCAATACCTCATTAATACTTATCAACCTTCTGTGCTTCATTATATGAAGGAGAGAAACACTGCAAATTCAGTCATAAAAACAAAATTCATCATGTGAAGTGCAGGTGCAGACAAACTAAGAAAAAATAGCATATTCCTTAAAAAAAA
>NW_006371241.1:0-942 GCF_000327345.1 Myotis davidii
ACCATCACTTATTATTTTTCAAAAACCTACCTTCAAGAAATACCTCCTTCAGTCAATTTAAGACATTATTATTGATCACCTGTAATGTCGTTCACACTATATTTAGTTGTCTTTTTCTGTGAAGAAATGTCCCCACAATTTAGCAGCTCAAAACAGCAAGCATTTATAATGTTGCACAGGCTCAGTTATCCAGAAGCATCTGAGCTAAATTATTCAGAGGTTCCCAGGAGAAGACATGATTAAGTTCTCCCATTCTCAGAACATATCTGATATGTCCATTCTCATGATCCAGTCAGAGTTTACATGTCTTAGGAAGAAATTATGATCAGCAATGGAAGCATATGCTCACAGGTTATAAAAGATGCTGGCTTTGCAGAAGTTTAAACATAACATGGTTGGATGGAAAAAGAGTAATGAAGACATTGCTTGAGCATTACAAACTGGTTTGGGGAATGCATACTGGAATCATTTGTACACTGATCAGGAAAACTTTTTTTTTTAATTGCACAAAACACCATAAGCCATAAGCAAAAAGCATGAGAGGAGTAGATAAAATATGCAAACAGCATAGCAAACATGTCAGCCAAAGATCAGGAAACAAGATGAAAAGGATACTATGACATTGAAGTACTAGTAGAGCTATTGCTGGGGCACTTTGGACATAGGCAGTTCATTTTAACAAAGGAAGGAAATGACTCGGGTGAACATACAAGGGAACACTCAAGTTAACAATAGGCATAGATAATCCATATTTTAAATCAGGAGCAAAGAACTGGAGATAATTTTCACTGGGCCTGACAAAATTATTGATGAAAACAAACATTTTTCAGAGTTTTGATATGTAATTTGTGTTGTCTTTAGGAGCTTATATTAGGAGTGTGGGGGAGGGACACACTTTCCTCTACCCTCAATTTTCTTCTGGCAGCTCTACTAATAAAATAG
>NW_006371242.1:0-942 GCF_000327345.1 Myotis davidii
CAGACCCATTGGTTGTCCAGTTACAAATTGATAAACAGCCTAAAGCTGTTTTGCTACAATTGTGGCAGAAACTCAAGCCTAAACTGCAATTTCAATAACTACCAACCAATAAGGGACTATACACCATGGGAACCATTAGAGTTTTCAGCTCCCCCTTGATGGGAGGGGCCTGAAAATCTGGACTAGGAATAAGGATGGTGCACGGGGATCAAAGGCCCCAGATAGAGCTAAGCATCCATTGGACACCACAAAATAAACAGCGGGTCTTGGCCCTGGTAAATACTGGAGCAGAATGCACACTGATCTATGGTAATATCCATAAGTTTACAGGCTATGTTACTGCTATAGATGGTTATGGGGTAGTTCCATAAAGCTGGAACAAGTCTTGCTCTGCAGGTAGATTGCCGGTTGCCCCTGAGGTCCTATCAGATGTTTATTTTGCCCCTACCTGAATATATATTGGGCATCAACATCTTAGCTCAATTAGGTAAAATATCCACAACAATCAGAGAGTTCTGTTTGGGGATGTGAGCAATGAAGCCCATACTTAGGGGGAAGGTGAAATGGACACCTGTGAAGCTCCCTGCACTGAGGCAGGTTATATCGGTGGAATAGTATTTCTTACCTGGGGGCATGCAGAGATCACCTATATGGTAAAAGAACTATATAGAGTGGGCATAATTCGTCCCACCCAGAATCACTTTAACAGCCCTGTCTGGTTAGTCTGTAAACCAGGCGGGTCCTGGTGATGACTGTGGACTACTGGGAGTTTAATAGAATAGTTTATCCCATCCCTGCCACTGCCTGGTACACAGACGGATCTGCTAAGGTACTGAGACCTCCAAGCCTCTTGTCCTTTCCCAGATCTCGTTCCACATTTCAGCTCCCATATATATATTTTTTTGTTTTGTTGCTTAAAGTATTTCAAAGAGTATTATATAT
>NW_006371243.1:0-942 GCF_000327345.1 Myotis davidii
TAAGGTGCAGCCAAGGTTGAGAACCACTGGTCTTCAATGGTTTGAAACCTGACAGTTGGCTATTCTCATACTAATTGCCATGTCCAGGAAGCATCTCTCCAGATGACCAGGAGCAAAGGCAGCAAAGAGAAGACGATCTGTAAGCCATGACTTTATATTTCAACTACATGCCGCTGACTTCCACTTATCTGCACGAGGACCATCTGTGCTGTGGACTGTCTTTAGAGATATATGAAGGCTGAGAAAATTTTACTTTGATGTGTCTCAAAAACTCAGGACATATTCTTGCACTGTACAATTTCATGTTAAGGTTTGTAAATGAAAAATCGGAAGGTATACCTTCTCAAACGCTAACAGAATGCATTTGAAAATGCAATTTCAGAAATTTGGATAGCAGACCTGTGTGAAATATAAGGTGGTACAGTGGAAAGAACATTAGACACGGAGCAGAAGACCCAGGAGTTGATCATATTGGCTCAATTTATTAGGCCTGTGATCTTGGTGAAGGCATTAACCACTCTGAGACTCAGTTTTGTTACCTGGTAGAAGTAGCTAATAATACAAGCCCATTTTCACATAGGAGGTTGTGAGGCTCAAATGAGATAACTGCTGTAAGGATGACTCTCCAAATCTACAGTTCACTGTATTATTCTCTTGGCCCTGAAATAAAATGTCAGGGCTCCATAGACCAGGACTTCTAGAGTGGGATGATACCTCAAGATGCCAGTTAGCCTATCCTGCTGCCTTTAAACAGATAATTAAACGCAGGAAATGAGACCCACAGAAGATGAGTGACTTGTACATTGGCACATGGACGGAGTAGTTGTCAACTGAGATAGTGTTTTTTCCACAATATCATATTAGCTTTTACAGAACATAATGCATCTCATTGGAGTATTTTTTAAATGCTCAATTATTTTTTTTGCCTTTAAAACAAAAAAA
>NW_006371244.1:0-942 GCF_000327345.1 Myotis davidii
GACTGAGAGGTGGTCAATGCACCTCATAGCAACATAGTTCTGGTCATGACACCTGGCCTTTTATTATATAGAATATATGAGCATTCATGGGAGATGTGAAGGTTTTACATTTGCTCCATCATATTTAGTACAAGCTTAGCTGCTAAGTGTGTAATCATAGCTTCCATATAACATTATGACTGTTTGAGAAGTAAGTAATATAGTTTTTAACAATTTTTCTTATTATAGTTTATTTATTTTGTTGGAGATAGCTAAGATGCAGTTTCTTTAAAAGCAAATTTTAGAAGTAGTATAATATTTCTGCCTTCCTCAGAAATGTTGCCTCTTGGCAATTTTTATTATATTTTATTGTACTAATGTTCTGGATTATACTAAATTTTATTAAATAGACCTTTTTGGTAAATTTTGTTCAACTATAACATTTATAGAGTACAGGTAATAAACCCTAAGGATAGAGCTTAGTGAATTTCTATACAGTGAAACTCAACTGCGTATTGAACACTAACACCAGAAAGTAGAATTTTACCAGGATCCAGAGTCCCCTTCATCCCTCTCTGCTTAGTGCCTCTCAAGAGAAAACACCATGTTGACTCCTAACACAATACATTAATAAAATAGTAAAATATTAAATTTGGTAAATAAAATCCAGAATATTTTGGGAAGAGTTTTATTTAAACAACCCAATTATGATGAATAACTGGATGGAAAGAATATAAAATGAAAGTAAACATAAAGGACAAGATGAACTTGAAAAAAACACACACGCACATTATTTCTATTCATTCTCACTGGGAGGTATATGATGTCAAATGACCAAATTACTTTTGAAAGAGTGGCCCATAGGTTAGGTTATAATAAGTGCAGCCTCATTTTTACAATACCATTTATTTCCTCAGGGTAGCAAAAAACAAGGACAATTTTTAGCAAAACTAATAATGCTTA
>NW_006371245.1:0-942 GCF_000327345.1 Myotis davidii
TGCTATAATTTTGGCTTTTTGTTTCACGAGTGGTAGATTTTTACTTTCTTCATTTCTTTCTCCTGTTTTATTGTGGTTCGGATTAATGCTCACGTGTCTCATAGGTTTGGAGTGAGGTATGTTCATTAAAACAATTGAGATTCAGAGGCAATTTTGTGTGACCAATATCTTTATCTGTAATCTTGATTAGAAATAACTTTGTGGAACCTCGCTACATTTTTTTCCTGCATGCTTGAATCAGCTTTCAAACAATGCCAGGGAATAACTTGTAATCCAAGTGGCTGCAAAGGGATAGATCTCTTGGCAAATGATTGTAATTATTGCATCTGCAGTTATAGAATTAATGTGCTAAACAACACAAGATATCATATTTTAGCTTACAATAAGCAGTTTTCTTTTCCATATTGACTCAACCTAATTAGTAAGCCTCTGTTTCAAATGTATTTTAAATTTCAAGAGTGATTAAATGGCATTTTTATTGTTACTGTGGTCATTGCTGACTGCAGTAAATTGGTTGCTGACTCAGCTTAAATATAGCACATGCATACATTCTGGACCTCTGCCCAGAAAGGGATGTGACTTCAGGTGATATAAATGCCAATTAAATCCCTTCGGATTTAGGAATTTGTGAATTTCCTTAGGCACAGCAGATTAGCAGTTAATCTTTATTCCTCTGCTTGGTTTAAATCCTGGAGCAATTTTGTAGTCTCTCAGAAGTGATATTTTAATCTGGACACTGGTTATTTTGCTGGAGACTAAGAAATAAGAAACACACAGAGAATATTTGGCTTGACAAAAGGAGATAAATGGATGATAACTTTCAAAACCAAAATAATATATTATACAAAGTTTATCACATTGAAGTCCAAATCCATTTGCATATCTGGTATTCAGATGGAAACAATAAACCACTAATATGCATGGAAAGGGTTTCAAAAAAAA
>NW_006371246.1:0-942 GCF_000327345.1 Myotis davidii
TTTTTTTTCTGTATGTCAGGTCATGCTGCTTGGTCATGTGGGTTATCTTAGCCTCCTAGATCTTGGTTTCTTATCTGGTTTAATGTCATGTCCCTTTATGTAAAAAAACAAACAAAACAGAAATTATAATGAACTCATGATGTGGTTTTCCTGGATAATAATGAATTATGACTAAAATTCATTGCTCAACTATTTCTAGGCTGAATTAGAGAAAAACCAGGTGGCTATTTTATTATGTGCCAATTCAATATTTTCACATTTCCGTATGGAAAATAGCGTCAAACCAAGGAGCCTGTCTGTCTTCCTTCTAGAGAAGTGCTCAGCCTTAGGTCTGTCTCTTCACGAGTTATTTGGGAAGAAACTCTGTGACTACCAATTGAAGGCAAAACCAAAATATTGAGGTGAGACCAGGTAGCCTTGAGAGTTTAAATCAGTATTTTGCAGGATGTCAAATCTAACAGCATATTTCTTGTCATTATGCAGCCTACTCTCATGAGGTTGGCTAGTTGATTATTGATGAGCAGGCAATAAATATCTACCTTATTCAATCTCTTGCTTCTGCTAAGACCCTCTATTGGGAAGGAATGGTAACTTGTGTGTGTTTTCAGAGTTGAGGCTAGGAGAGGGCAAAGGAGTTCTTTCAAATGATTTATTGTTATTATATTACCTCTCAATGCAGATCTCACAATGGCATTTCCTCATGACCAATGGGAGCTGACAACATAGAAAAAATTAACCAACTATTGAAACATGTGATGGGCCTTTGTGATGAGCCATGAAAGGGCAAAGTCCCTGCTAAGTTTGTGTCAGATCAAGAGATGTTTTTCTTCAGTTCTTGCCAATCTCTCCCACTTTGTCTCTCATAGTACTGCTCTCCTTCTGCTCTGTGGTTAAACTAGACTGAATTTCTTCCAGTTCTTGCAATGACATTATATTCTTTTT
>NW_006371247.1:0-942 GCF_000327345.1 Myotis davidii
CTTGCATGAATTTTATGCATCAGGCCTCTAGTTCTATAATAAATTAGAGACAGCAAGATCCCATTTCCTATATGAAAGATTCCAGTTCTATAGCCATATCCATTTGATTTGATCACAAATCACAGAGAGCAGTATACCTCAATAGCAGTGAGCTGAACCACAGGCCGGATCCCCTGGGGGACCATGTATAGATTTGGTGCCCTTTGTGAGGGAAGAATGGGAAGGTTGGAGCCATCCTGTGAAACAAAGATGCAAATGTCAGTGCCGCCTGTGAGTTCAAGTAAACAGTGCATGGAGTTGTTAACAGAATTTTAAGCAGCTACTCTGAAAGCATATATGAGCAAGGACTCAGCAAGTACCCTGTGTCTCAGAATCAGCTCTGCAGTTACAAGGACGTCCCCACAAGTCTTGTCTCCATTCTTTACTGGGTACCAGAGAAGTCTGGGCATGATGTCCATTTCTGAGCTTAGTTTCACCAGAGGAGAGCACATGCTTCGTCCCAAAAATTCATCTTTGCCCTAGAGAAACAAACAATCCTTTAATTCCCCAAACAACATCCCTACACATCTCCATCAATCCCCAAAGCTATCTTAGAAATTCTAAATTACCTACCACTTGATCATTGTCAAAAAGTTCGATGACAACTTTGGGTGGGTTCTGTAGGACTGTTTGGGGTTCCCCATAGATTTCAATTTCATCAAATATAATGGTTTGGTCCCATGTGGGATTCAGAGTAGAGTGGATGATCTCCGTGGTTTTACTTCGATGGAGGAAGGAGACATGAGCATATGGGTCTAAAATCGAAAAAGAGAGTAACAGTGGGGTCATGGAGAAAGTCTGAAATCATAAAACTCCTAGAAGTAAACATTGCTCCTTGACATTGGCTTGACAATGATTTTTTTTTTAAAAATTTGACACCAAAGCAAAGGCAACAAAAGCAAA
>NW_006371248.1:0-942 GCF_000327345.1 Myotis davidii
AAATATCCTCAGGCGAGGATTAACAAAAAACAAATAAAAAAAAAGTGAAAGAAAAAAGATGTGTGCACAAATTTTCATACAGCTTAATTCATAATATCAATAATTTGAAACAACCCATTTGCTCATTAACAGAATGAATGAACACTCTGTGATATTCTCATAAAATAAAATAATATCTCGCTGTGGTTTCAGTTTATTTTTCCCTGATGGTTTTTACTTGTGCTTATAGGTCATCTGTATATATATTCTGCTATAGAGTGCCTGCTTAAACATGTCACTAATTAAAAGAAACAAAATAGTGATACACTCGACAATATGGATAAATTTCAAAACACTTACACTGAGCACCATTAATAGGAAGCTCATTACAGGCAAGTCTAAATTATGGTGACAAACAGCAGGACATTGGTTGCCTCTGGCTGATGGGATATGATGAGATAGGGAGCAATATTATTGAGAACAAGAACAAGAAAAACTTTGGGAGTGATAAAAATGTTCAATATTTTGATGTGTTTTGGATTACATTGGTGTATGCATTTGTTAAAATTCAATCTATTTTATACTGAAAAATCTGCACGTTCTGCTATATCTAAATTATAACTCATTTTTAAAATGGAAAAGAAGGGGTAAGATGAGGTCAAACATAAGTCTTACTAGAGATCCAGAGGAGAGAAATGATTGAATGCAGGAAAAGCAATATTCAACGTCATAATTGCTTAGAATGTTTCAGAATTTATGAAGCACCTCAATGCCCAGATTCAGAAAGTTCATTGAATTTCGAGCAAGATAAATAAAAAGAAGCCTACCCTAATTTACATGATTTAGTAGAATACCAGATGAAATGCGCAGAGGGGGGAAAGGACATTACTTACAAAGGAAAGGCACTTAGATTAAGAGCTGATTTCTTTGTTGTTTTTAATATATTTTTATGGATTTCAGAGA
>NW_006371249.1:0-942 GCF_000327345.1 Myotis davidii
GCATGATCACTCTTCTTTAAGAAATTATTCCTAGACTTACTTTAAATGGCCTGTTTTATTATTTTTATATGGAAAGTACCTTAAATATTTATGGTCTTCAAATCCAAAGATTTGAATTCTAATCCACCTCTGCCTCTGATCAGTTCAGTGATATCTCCTCTCTGGCTCTCTGGCTGGGTTTGGACTAGATATTTCCAAAGTCCCTGCCAGCTCTATAAACTCTACAGTTCTACAGACAGAAGGACACAGCTTAGCAATCATTAAAGCAAGAAATGTGACAGAATTCAGCCTGTCCCCAGACACAAAAAGATGTTCTTGGTGGAGAGGTACTTGGGCGTGTCCTCTGAGAACCCATGAGCATTTCCCAAGGGTAGTTCCCTGTGCCATGAGGACCCTTGGGCCATGGTCAAAAGGCTTTGGGCAAGTGCCTGCATCCCACTTGTCTGTACTCACATTGCACTTCAGCAGAGTAAAGCTTTGTCTGAGAAACCAGGTCACAAAAACGCTCCAAGGAATGGGCGTCCAGAGTGCTCCAATCTGGCGTCTTTCCTTCCCAGCCGAGCTCTTCACACCTTTCTCTCTGCCTTACTCATTCCCACACATCTTACTCCAACCCTGACACTCACGCTCTCTTAACTCTTACACTCCAGTCTGAAACATCCTCTCCACCTTTCCGCTGTGCTCGTGGTGAGCTCCCTGAGCCTGTACCTTGTTTCCAGAAGGCCCCCTTCTCTACCTGGCCAATGTCAACGTAACCTCCAAAATCATTACCATCCATTGTCTGAATCTTTGGACCCAAGTTGCTCCTTCTACTGGGTCCCAACCTCCAGTACAGTGATACTCCTGTACTCCTGGCACCTGCTGGGATTGAGTCTTCTGCAGTAAACCTGGAGCTTCTTGAGGGCAGGCACTGTGTGGTATTATTCATCTCAGTATCTTCAG
>NW_006371250.1:0-940 GCF_000327345.1 Myotis davidii
GGCTCTGTTTATTGGTAGATTATAGAACTTGTTGGATACTTACTGGTATTACAGAATTGCTACGTATACTCTACTTACAAAAGAATTCAGAGTTATATAGACATTTTTGAAAATGGCTTTTGCGATGTAAAATATCTGGACTCATATCCTGACTCTACAACCTACTGACTATATAAACCTGAGCAGACCATTCACCGTTTCTGAACCTCAGCTTTCTCAGCAATAGTGTCTTGATAATAATGTGTTGTTGTTGTGTGTAAAGCTAGTGAGGTAATCCTTGTGCAAGAACACTGTAAAATGTAAAAGGCATTGCCAATGTTAATTTTTGCAATTGGTATCGATAGATCCTGGACTCTGACTTCATTATGCAGTCCTACTGGACATGACTGGTTTTACGCTCATAGAAATGTAGATAAAGAATGGTGTAAAAAGAAAGTAAAAGCCGAGTCCTAAGCAATCTACTGAAGCGTGTTTCCCATTTTTGTTCCCTGCCACTGGGAATCAGTGTTGTCATACCAGGCAGGATGGGTATGAATGAACAAGGTTAAGTGTAAATGCCATTAATATAGAAGATATCAATAAAGCAATGAATGGGAACTCAATAGAAAGTGGTTTAAAAAATAGAGACTGTAAACATACAAACCTCACCTCGAGAAAATAGAACCCTATGAAGAAAGAAGGGAGTTGGCAAAGTGGCTTCCCCTTCAAGTCTGTGAACTCAGCATTAGGTAGGTACACAAGTATACACACCAAAATACCGCTCCTCACTCAGAACAATTACCCAAACACTTGAACTGGAGTTAATGAGTTTGGAGAATCAAGCAAAACCAAAGTTCATTTACATTTCCCTGCAGATGTAGTTTGAGAAAGAAAGAAGTGACATCCCGTGTACAGAATGCTCTCTAAGGTGCAATCAACAAACAAACAAACAAACAAACAA
>NW_006371251.1:0-942 GCF_000327345.1 Myotis davidii
TTTACTTAGTCACATTTAAGAAGAATCTTCACAATTATTTTCAACTTCTTACATAATCATAATTTTTATGGGTAATTAATACTGCCAATAAGCCTGAGCTTAAGGAATTCATATAGGAAAAAAAATCATTCCCATTTGAAATGGAATAGTAATTATAAGTGCCACTAAAATTCAGCTGTGTTGTGCTTGGTATTCACTTTTCCCTGGGCGAGGAAAGCCATCCTTGTCCTGATATTTAAGGCTCGGGTAGAACAGAGGCTGTCAAGAGCTCTTGTGGGAGAGCAGGTGCAATTATTACTATTTGTATATAGATTCTGGATGATGACCTTGGTGCCTAAAATCTCAAAGCCCATTCAAATTGCGATTCGATTCCAGGCAGCTGTTTTGAAGGAGAGGGATAGTATGTGACAACAACTTTATAACTTAAAATATTTCTGTGTCAAAAGCCACCGGATAAACGTAATGAGAACTGCATGTCTGGTTCTGTGGGTTTATTTGTACTGAACCCTGATAAAATGAATCTGGTGCAAAGTACTATCTTCCTTTATCTGAAGAGGTGCTTTATCATCACAGATGTGATGAGGATTAGGTCCTGCTCTCCTACATAATCAAAGGAGGACAATTCCTTTGCTATAGTTACTGATGTTCCAAGTGATTTTGCACATCTTCAGATTTCTGAAGCACTTTCAGCTAAATCCAAAACATGCTCTCTTGTCTATGGTTCTCTCTCTCTGGCCTGACAGAGAGTAGAAATTCATTGCAGCTCTTAGAACAAGTTGAAGCAAATTGCTTAGATCTTTGTAACCTATAATAATCCTTGTACAATTATAGTACTCAATACTTAGGACTCACATTGAGGCCAGTACCTAAGTAGATGCTGGTGGTGAGTGAGCTTTGCACATAGAAAGCCCAAGTCCCAATTTCTCCATTTTGCTGCTAACC
>NW_006371252.1:0-942 GCF_000327345.1 Myotis davidii
TAGTATGTGTGCCATGAGATAAAAAATGTTGAAAACTTTTTTAAGTATATATTCTGTATGTATTTCTGTATGTCTGTATTACATGTATGCACACATAATAAATCTCTATTTACACACCGTCTGAAGAAAGTGGAACGTTGTCATACTGTTGGTCGTCCTGAAGCCCTCTTTCTGACGCCATTCCCTTTCCTCACCTCCCAGAGCAACCACTATCCTGAATCTTGCATTTATCATACCCTTGCCCTTTTTCTTTTTTAAAATAATTTCACTTTGTAAACGGGATTATCAAAAAACCCTTTGACTCCCCTCCAGGGGAATACAGGGAACTGGATCCGTTATCTTCAGAATCATCATGGCTATGCCATGTTAATGGCCTTTAGAATTTTTCTCTGCTGACCCGGGTTCCCTTTCAGAATCTGCTTCATTCTGCTGGTTTGCAGTGAAAATGGTGGAAAATGGTGTAATTTCCCCCATTTCTGAGAAGCCATTTGAAAGATGATGCTGGCTGCCACTTGAAATTTTCTTTATTGGTCCAGAATAATAGATCCCCCCAAGTTCATCTCGATGGAAGATTTGAAGGGAATCTTATTATTTTGGAGAGTCACTGAGAACCTAGGCAACACGTCATGCAGTTTATGTAAATGCTAAATTGCAATGGTTATCAAGCTATCACCGGCTAGCCAGTGCACATGCTGATGTGGTAGGTGGTTTTCCTTCTTCAATACCAGCCTTTTCCTTTCATTTGAAGACATGCATTTCCGGAGCTAAGGCTGTACTGGTGGTTAACGATGTAACAGCAGCACTAAAGAGCACTCCTCACTTTTGCTAAGCACTTCACACATTTTGAATCTCTAATCCTCACAACCACCTTGTGGGGAAACTGAGTCATAAGGGGTTAGAGAATCTCTTCAAGGTTAGGGGCAGAGCTAGGATTTAACCCCA
>NW_006371253.1:0-942 GCF_000327345.1 Myotis davidii
GGGGGGGATTAGTCATCTAGAATATCAGCATTGCATGGTATTTCAGTAAGTACCCCAAGTGGCTCAGCAAATGTAAATTGTTTAGCTCTTATATATCACTTATATTCTCCAGGAGTTCAACATCATTTAATTCTCATGATACTTAGAGATGTGTCATTTTAAGCCATGATTTGTATATGTTTCAAGTTTATAAGTTCTCCATCTGCCTTTTTGTGTGTCAGTAGACTATTTCACATTTGATCACCAAGACTTCTGTTTAATGTTGTCTATTGCACTCTTCCTGGACTGGGAACATACGACAACTTTTGTTAGATGAGCCACTGCTATACGAATAGCCTATGGCTCAGAGCCGACCTCGAAGGTCCTACATCCTGGGCATGTTCCTCCGAGTGAGAGGTTGATTACAGGGAAACACAGCAGCAGAAGATAAACCAGGATGTTGCTTCATGAACAGCTGAGTGGTCCTGAATTCTAACTGTTCCTCCCCTTGAGAGGAGGTCCACTGGGTTTCACAAAGATACCCACCCCCCTACCTTCCCCTCTTTGAGTGGAGAAAGTGTGAGCATCAGCCCAGGAGGGAGAGCCAGCGGGCTTCCCGGGGAGGTGCTTGACTGAGTGACAGCAGACACACCAGGAAGGACACCCCAGGGGGCATGTTCCCCTGGTGGCGGCCACAGAGAGCCTTAGCTGCCCCTTTGAGGGTCTGCACATCGGGCGGCTGGGGGACAGCTGATGCTGCCATAGAGAGCTTCACTTCCCCTTCCCCCAAAACAAGGCATAGTCACAGGCACCACCAACGTTAGATCAACCCAAGCACAGGGCAGTGAGTACTGCCTCCCCCTGGCCCAGGCGGTGGCTCTGGCTGGCACGCACACTTCCCGCACCTGCACCAGAAGAGATGTGAACTCCAGTAGTGGCGCTGACTCGGCTGCTCCATCCTGA
>NW_006371254.1:0-942 GCF_000327345.1 Myotis davidii
CTCTCTGAAATCAATAGAAAAAATTTTAAAAAAGAGTTATATACCATGAGCAAATGGAATTTATTCTAGGTATACAAGGGAGGTTTGACATTCAATAATCAATTAATGGCATTTACCACATGAACCTGGCTAAAGAAGAAAAATCATATAATCATATCAATAGATGCTGAAACAATATTTGACAAATATCAACACCCATTTATAATACATACTCTCAGCAAACTAGGCATAAAAGAGATCTTCCTCAACTTGGTAAAGAACATTTGCCAAAAACCTACAGCTAACATTATACTTATAGTGAGAAACCAGATGCTTTCTCTTTAAGTTGGAGAACAAGACAAGGATGTCCTCTTTCATCACTCCATTATATACTAGAAGTACTAGTTATGCAATAAGGCAAGAAAAGTAAATAAAAGCTATACAGATTAGGAAAGAAAAAATGAAATCACCTTTGCTTACAGACGATGTGATTGTCTATGCAGAAAAATTTCACAAAATCAAGCTCCCACCTTCCAAAAATATATTTTAAAAAAACCTCCTGGAACTTATAAGATATTGTGGCAAGTTTGCATGATACAAGGTTAATACATAAAAGTCAATTGCTTTTTTTGTCAACTGCTTTCTTATATAACAGCAAGAAACAATTAAAATTTGAAATTAAAAAACACAATAGCAGTTACATTAGCATAAAAAATGTAATACTTAGGTATAAACCTAAAAAAAATGTACAAAATCTATATAAAGAAAACTATAAAAATCTGATGAAAGAAACCAAAGAGATTCAAATAAATGGAGAGATTGTCCATGTTCATGGATAGGAAACAGTATTATTAAGATGTCAAATTTTCCCAACTTGATCTATACATTCAGTGAAATCCTAGCAAATTATTTTGTGGATATCAACAAACTGATGATAAAGTTTATATAGAAAGGCAAAAAACA
>NW_006371255.1:0-942 GCF_000327345.1 Myotis davidii
ATACAACAAAAAGGTGGAGGAAGGGTGAATTCTCTCTCTCTCTGCCTGATTGTTTCAGCTGGGACATTGGAATTTAGACTGGAATTTACACCATCAATTCCCCTGGTTCTTAGAGCTTCAGACTGAATCATACCACCAACTTTCCTGGATCTCTAGCTTGCTGATGGCAGGTCCTGAGCTTCTCAGCCTGCATAAAAACATGAGACAATTCCTTGTAATAAATCTCTATGTATCTCTAAGTTTTTGTTATTGTTGACCTGGGTCCTTCTAATCCCAACTATGCTTAACTTTTGTAAAGATTAACCTATTAGCTAGAGCAAATGGTATATGTATATATATCTTAATTTGGTAGGCAGAATAAAGTCCTTCCCCCGCAAAAAGATGCCATATATAAATCTCCAGAATCTGTGAATATATTGTTAGATGGAAAAAAATACTTTGCAGATGTGATTAAGAGTATAGATGTTGAGATTGGAAGACTATTAGGTTAGCCCAACCTAATGACACGAAAGTGGAAGATCTCCCCAGCGGTGGTTAGAGAGAGATCAAGAGATCTGATGACAGAGGCGCTACTAGAGAAACGCTACACTGGTGACTTTGAAGATGGGAGACGAAGCTGAGAGCCTAGGATTCCAGGCAGCCTCTAGAAACTTGGAAAGGCAAGGAAACAGATTCTCTCCTAGAGTCTCCAGAAAGGGATTCAGACCAGCCGATACCTTGACTTTAGCCCAGTGATGTCCCTTGTGACCTAGAGAACTAGAAGGTAATACATTTGTGTTTTAAGTCACTAAGTACACCTTAGAGATAGGGTATGAACAGGTTTGTTAGTCACATAATAAGACTTTCAAGGCGACTCTAAAATTTTCCAAAAATGTCCTGAGAAAGCAGGGAAAGGAAACTGTTTTGGAGGATCTATGGTGCTTAGGAGGAGGGGACTGGGTG
>NW_006371256.1:0-942 GCF_000327345.1 Myotis davidii
TGCTTAGGCACATGTCCAAAAATGAATTTGTCATCTTTCCTCTCCATTCCCCAAATTTAACTTGAAATCCAGTAATCTTTGACTCCTCTCCTCCTCTCAACGACAGCCAGTCAGTCTGGACAATTTCGGTCCATCTCTGCAATCTCTCTTTTAGCCCTAACACAGGCGTTCATTATCTCCCACCTAGACTATTACAGCTCATCATTAACTTGTCTTTCTGTCTCTGGGCTTAATTTCTTTGCTCAGAAATCCTGGGGATTTTTATCCTGCTATATAGAAAGCAGACCCCAATTTATAAGTGATATATGTAACCACTCCCAAGATAAAATTAGTTTTAAAAAATGATGAATCTGTCCACATATCAATAAAGTAAACATTACTGTCTATCCAAGATGGTATGAGGAACTCTTTTGCAGAGATAAGAAAATACTCTGTTTTGAGTGGCAATGCGCTCTTCCTCCTCCTTTGATAATCTACAGATATCCTTTTGCAAAAAAGCAATAGCCTCTTGTTGTTCCATTTGTTTTCTCTTATAATGCTGACATTTTGCCTAGAAGAAATTTTAAAAAAACATAATTATAACATGTACATCTAGGACATGCAGTTCTAACAGAATTGTACACAAAGCCATCTTCACAGTTTCTATCAAACTGCTTCATTCAAGAACTTCAGTACTGAGGCTGTTTTTAAATAGGTACTAGCTCCAGAAACACTGTCATAAATGTAAACATGTAACAAGTAAAATAGGTATAAAATAGAGGAATTGTAGCTTATCACTGCTTGCATTCAAGGTTTCATAACAGTAAAGGAAACCGAGAATCTCCCTAACACTGAAGAAAAAGGACAGCCATTGGGGAGTATCGAGCTACTATCTTGAGAGCACATTAGAAAGGCAAGGCTCAGTGGTTGAGAGTATCGACCTATGAACAGGAGGCCAGAGGT
>NW_006371257.1:0-942 GCF_000327345.1 Myotis davidii
AAAAAGAGGTTAAATAACTCGTTTAAAATCACACAAGTGACATTATGAGTTGAGCTCAGATCTCCTGATTTAGAGACAATATGCCCTGGTTACTTTAAGTAATGTTCCCAAGGTCCCAGAAAGTCTCGTTTTAGTTCATTTTTTATTTCTCTAACTGTTATTATCCCAGTTCTAACTAGATGATGACATAGTGGAGGTCTAACTGCCACTTTCTTTAAGCAGTTCACTTGGCATTTGCAGGTGGTGTGATCCGTGGTATCACCTGTGGAAATGAAGCTGCCCTTGTTCTGGAGCATCAATCCACAGAGCTTCTAGGTCTGATCTGTTTGATATTCCATAAAGGGGAACTATGAACACCTAATCTTATTACGCTCATTGTGTTTTATAGATGTTTTGAAGTAGGGAGGAAGAAAAAACACACAAGTTAGGTAATATATCTTATTTTTAATTTGCTGTTTTCTTTACTCCCAGCTCACCACTTGTATCTGAACTAACATCTATCTCCTTCTAAACAAGGTTACTGAGTCAGCATACCCAGTGAGATTGTGTCATGTATAATAAATTTTCTGCTCAAAATGGCCCTAATGCAATCTTTTCAGCTTTGATGGGGAAAAATTAGCCTTAGTTAGAAAAGGCATTTTCATAACTCATTTTAAATCATCTCAGTGTCAGCAACCACATATGTACATAAATCAAATTTGGATCAGATCTTAAGATGGATCATTAGGAAAGAATTTCAGGACAATGAAATAAATAATACAATAATCTAACCATAATGCAGATGGGTGGACCCTTTTACTTTTCCCTTATTAACTCTTTGAATCCAGCTTGTGTCCTTATCACTAAATACTAAAATGATATTATTAAAATAGATTATTGCCCTGGCTGGGTGGCTAAGTCAATTGGAGCATCATCCTGTTCACCAAAAGTTTATGGGTTTGA
>NW_006371258.1:0-942 GCF_000327345.1 Myotis davidii
GAATTCTTTCTTAGCCAGAACTCAAGTACCAAGTTTGCTGAATCAAAGGTCCGGTCTGACCCCACAGGTCTAACACCTGGTGCCATTCTCACTGCCACCAATAGGAGAAACCAGAGATGTTTTTTCCCTCTCTCTATGAAAACTCCAGAATATTATGCCATTAAAAAGTGTTGCAGATGGTTATGCTTGAAATGTTCACAGTCATCATATCCAAATAAAAATGAGTATACAAATTAGTTCAGATGATTAAGAGAAAGAATGAAACAAGAGAGATTATTGCTTATCTTCATCATTTTAGGCTCCAGAGCTTTGAAGATACATGATTTTGTTTTGTTCATTTCTTAAGAGACTGGGACTAAGATAGCAAAAGTTTACCAATAGCATTTTAAAATAAAAACGTGAATCAAGATTGCAGACCACGGTTGGGTGGATGGGGTCTCTTGCGATGGTGCAGATGGAGTGTAATGTAGCACACATGTTTTGTGCACTGAGCCCTGACTTCCAGCCTCCCCTTCATGCAGTGTGCACAGATGCTGAGCTCAGCAGAGGGACCCAGCTGAGGGCCCCAGCACGATAGGTAAGGCAGGCCCCAGGACTCAGCTTTACTAAGCCACAACTTTGGAAATAGTTGTGGATATTTAATAGGACTCCTATACCAATAGAAAACATACATGGATTAGTAGGAATGACCTCTTAGTAGATTTGATAATTTCCAGTGAGCAAAACCCAGCCATATTCTGGTTGTTGTTATTTAAAACCTGTGTCTCAATTACTAATCTCATGTTGAGTGAGCAGGAAGAAAACCCTTGATACTCACTTCTTCCATCAAAATACCATTTTTCTATATTAATGTGTTTGTGCATCATTTATTTTGAATGTTTTGTTAACACTTCTTTTATTGGGAAGCATACACAGGTCACTTCCCAGGGTGGGAAGCAGCCT
>NW_006371259.1:0-942 GCF_000327345.1 Myotis davidii
TTTTTTTTCTTATAACACAAAAGAAACCATTTTACCTACAAACAACTTTCTTTTTGGTATCTAAGGTGCCATCAGTGCCATAGATTTTTTAAAAGATCCTCTTTCTCTAATGCAAATGGGGTATCAACCTTGGTGATATGACTTAGGAAAAATATGATAATAAACATAATGGCATACTGCATAGATGACTAATAAGACAGCAAAGGCACTAAATCACAAAACAAATTCATATTTTTATTTCATTTAATCTTTATTAAAAACTGTACAGAGTTACTTATAATGGTATGGAAACTAATTTTCAGAACTATCTTTACAATATATCATTTCGTTGGCTGCCCTGTGGCAAACTAAAATATGAGCATATTAGACGAAAGTTGAAATCACATTTTTAAATGAAAAACACTCTATTAGATTATGCATGGTTTTGAAAAGGCCTACTTGTCGTCGACTTTAACCTCCACTGTCTCCTTCTTTTGTAAAGATAGAACACCAGAATTTTAGCCGAACACATGGCTGTAGCAATGAAAGCAATAATCCCCAGCTTCTCTTGCAACCACTCGTAGTCAAGAGGATAAGTTCTGAGAGTGGTGTGCAGACGTTTCACACACTACTTGTGAGAAATGCCCTCATATGGAGGGTGCATACTCTCCTTTGGTCTAACCACATACCTACTGGATGGAGTAGGTGTGTGATGGGTGAAACTAGACCTGTCATCTCCGATTATGAGGAGTACTCAGCACTATAAGGTGGTTTGAAGTCAGATAAGCCTACCTAGACTGTGCAACTGCTCTGCTAGGGACAAGTTTTATAGACTCTCATACAAATTAGAAAATTTGGTCTCTAGCAAAATGTAACCTATTTTATGGTAGCTTTTATATAACCCTACTAATACTTCTTTCTTATTGTTCTCATTTTATTAAATTTATTGAGGTGACATTGGTT
>NW_006371260.1:0-942 GCF_000327345.1 Myotis davidii
CATATTACCTCTTTATTATATAGGATGCTAATTTCATTATAATTATGAACAAGGTACATCTTATTAAAATTTTTTATTTTCTTCAATGTTTCCACTATTTTAATGTCTATATTTAGTATCTCTCATTTCCATTTGTGTTCCTTTTGAAAACTTAGACCAAGCCAGGAGGATGACCACTGAGCACTGAGTTTCAGGTCTTCATTCCAGTCTATAAAAAACTCTCAAAACTCAACAGTAAGAAACCAAAAAAATCCCATTTAAAATGGTGAAAGACTGAAACAGACACTTAAGCAAAGATCATATATGGACAGTAAATAAATACAAATGGTCAACATCATAAAACAAGAGGAAAATGCAAATTCAAACCATGATTAGATACCAGTATGCAACTATTTGGCTAAAATTAAATACACCGACGCTACCAAGTACTGACAAGATGCAAAGCATCTGGAACTTTCATGTGCTGCTATTGGGAATGTAAAATATATCCACTCTGGAAAACTGTTTGGAAGTTTCTTACGAAGTAAACATACATGTATCATATGACACATTAACCCCACAGCTGGGCATTTGAATCCTAGAGAAATGGAAATTTACATTCATGCAAAAATTATATGGGACTATTTATAGCAACTCTATACATAATTAAACCATGGTACAGCCATACAATGGGATACTGCTCAGCAATAAAAAGGGATGCGCTAGTGACAAATGGGCATCTTTCCTTTATTGACTAATTTTAATTGCATCCTTATAGTTAATTGTAATTTCATTATTGTACTTATGAACAAGGTACATCTTTTTGGAACTTCATTCCTTCAATGTTTCTACTATTAAATTCACAATAGCTTAAATGAATCTCATACAGGCTGAGTGAAAAAAGCCAATCTGAAAAGGTTCTATCCTCAATGATTCTATGTATATGGTATATCTATACCTATA
>NW_006371261.1:0-942 GCF_000327345.1 Myotis davidii
CAGCCTCCATTTCCCCTATTAATACCTAGATTGTCCTTTAGAAAACCTCTCCTATGCCGTTCTTAGCCATATAATTTGAATTGAATTTGTCCCCAACCCCAAATGCAGGAGTGAGCTGAGATGGACTTAAGCCAATTAGTGTACCCCATTCCCCAGCTTCAGACCACAGACAGGGTTTAGGTGATGGACTTGCTACCAGTCAGAAAATTATATGCAGGAGGTCATTTGCTAGCCTCTGGAAAAGTGCAACCAAAAGAAATCATTGAAGAATGTGGCACTGTGGTATAAGGATGGGTGGTATAAACAACTTTCATAAGCAACTTAATGCCAAAAGGAAAGAGTCAGAAGCTGCTGAACAGGCCACAGTTGCAGCTCCAAGATAAAGACAGTATTGTGGCAGGACAGAAAATGGCTAAATCCAAAAACATAATGCTGGCTGAAAATGCAAGCTGTGTATTTTAAACCACAAACATCAATTAAAAGTCCACATAAATTTATGAAATCAGATGTATATAGTAATATTATAAAAGCATGGACAGGAAAGATACCACAGTGATTATCTCTAGAGAAGAAAAATGGACAGAAGTTTCACATCTATAACATGGGAATATGGGTATTCTCTATATTTTTCTGTATGTTTAGAATATTTCATAATTTAAATTAAATATTTATTTTACTTAAACTATTGAAAGAAGTCTGTTCTGAATCTCTTTTACTTTTTATCTCTTCATTCTAGTAAAATCAAATTCCGGAAACACTCTATTAAACTCTTTCGCTTTTAAATATTAATTTAGAAAACATTAATAATAGGGTGTTCATATCAGTAAAGGGTCTTTACAAATGTTCTTTCAGAGTAGTTAAAATATGATTGAATTTATACACAAAATTACTACTGGATTTAGTCAAGTATAGTAGAAATAACACTGGATTGAGAATAAAGAA
>NW_006371262.1:0-942 GCF_000327345.1 Myotis davidii
CATCAATAAAAACATATTTTTTTTAAAAAAAGGTAAAGCTCCGGTGGCCCCTGTGGGCCTGGCATGTAGCTGCCACAGCAGCAGCACGTGCTGTTTATTAATACCCATTTCTCCGTCCATCGCCAGCTGTGACAACAACCTCAACACAATGTCAACAGCGATCACAGTGCATGGCCCCATGGCCCCGGCCGCGGGTTTGCACGGATGTGGGTGTGCATGTGTGTCCAGCTGTGACTGCGCGTGATTCGTGGAGGTCATGTTGTACGAATTCACAGGGAGCAGTCCTCTTCCTGAGAGTAGGGAGTGTCAGCTTCCCTCTCCTCGGGGCCATCCCCACACATGCGGCCTGTCCAGCTGCGTTGTGCAGTCAGCGCCGCGTGCAGGACGATGCCAGTGGAGAACCGTTATTCTGAGCCATACGTGCCTGGACCCAACACGAAAGCCTTGATCATGGTGACGTGTTCTTGACTTTCATTCCTAATCAGTCTTGCACTGGGAGACGTTTGTGCTAACAGGAAGCCACTGTGATAAAGGAAACCATGAAATCGCAAATCCTGCTTATTTCACCCCAACCGTGTTGGTCTCCTTGTGGGGGACGTGGCTGTTTCTCAGGTGCGCCCTGGCCTGGGAGGCTGAGCAAGGCCGATGCGGCCTGGACGGCTGAGCTCGGGGAAGGGCAACACCCTCACCCCACATCGCCGTGAGGCAGCGGCAAGACTCCGTCCGGAGCAAGCTGAGCAGCATCGCTGCCTGAAAAGGAGAAATGAGCCCTTTTTCCTGTAAGGAAGTAGACGCAGTGGCTTCTATGGCATGCAGAAAAGGTGTAATAGAAGGGATGCATCGGAATGTATTCAATATGTTAGCTACATTTGGGGGGTCCTATCTGAAGCATGGTAATCCTTCAGAATGGCTCCGTCATGGAGATTCCATTCAGTGAATAAC
>NW_006371263.1:0-942 GCF_000327345.1 Myotis davidii
GAACCAAATTGTCTGATACCCAGCACCACCTTTCAGAGCTTCCCCATTTGTATCTTCCAAATATCATGCAAAATATCTCCTGTGAGTGGTGCAAACTCAGAATCATGCAGAGAATTTCTAAAAAACATGGTTTAGCTTAGTTAAGATGACTCAATACAGAGCCATGGTAGAAGAGCCTAGAAGACAAACTATAAAGAACGAAGTCTAATCCATTTGAGATGTAATGACTTCTATAGTGATGTGGTAAAGTCAAGCACTCTTGCTCAAGAAGGAGGAAGAAGAATCTTGTATTTTGGTTTATGCACCAGGCACATTTCAATGGAATACTAACCTTTGCTTTGATCCCCACTACCTTTTATCATTTATGCTATTGTTTTAATAAACTACTTTCTTTAGATAGTTTTTAGTAAGTAAATATAAGAATGAAAGTAAGTTATGATGATTGGATTAATCATCTTATTGTCATCAATGACTTGGCTTTAGTGAAAATAGTTACATCTCTGTGTTGAGCCATCAGACGCTTGACCATAGGAAAAGCCAATGCTTGGTCAGGGAATAAAATACTACTAAATGTGCAGGGGCTTTTGTTCTCTACATTTAGGATTGTCTAGCCAATTAGCAAGACAGTACAGGATAAATCCAAATCTTCAGGAAACAATACATTATTAAAATTTTATTTTCCACAGCTTTCCAAGGTACCATTTCTCCTTTTCTTTTCTTCTACTTCCCAATTAAGGGGAACCTGGGCCTTAGATACCATGGGCAAACCTAAATGTTGTATATTTCATTGCCTCTGGCTACAGTATATGGAACCCTGAGAAGCTATATAAGACAGCATGTCCTGGGGAAAGAAGAAAACTAGTCAGGCAGCTCTTTACATGAGTCCAAGGGGCTAGAGAGAAAGTGAGAATTTAGGCAAACAGATATAAGGAAAAAAAAAAA
>NW_006371264.1:0-942 GCF_000327345.1 Myotis davidii
CACAATGCCTCTTATAAAATTAAATAAATCTGGGTGCTCCTTGATTTGTAAGTTTCTATTTTGCATGTATCAAGCAAAAAAAGAGAAAGAATATATTGCCTCCTCTGGCACACAAAACAGCAGTAAACTTGCAGCTTCAAATCTCCAAGCTTCTTAAAAAATCCTATTTTTTAAAATGCATTCTCTGGTAGTTTGATAAGCACTTGAAAACACATTCATACTGACTGTCAAGTAGGTATAATGACGTTAAATATGAACAAGCCCGTCATTTCATGGGTGCAAGATGAACTTATAAAAGATAAATGCTCTGACAGTAAGAAAACATACTGCTATATTCAATTATATCATCTGTTCAAAGTACAATTGCTTCTATGTTTGGTAAATAGATTAAATCCAGGTCACATTCCTGTGTTCAACTGAGTTTCTAGTCACTCCCTCTTCTCTAAATACTTGTGTTCTTTGTTTCTGCACGTTCTTAAGTGTCATCATTTATTGCTGTAGGCATGATGGCTATATTTAAGTAATAATGACAGTGGTTGTTATTAGATTTTAACCCAGTAACACTAGTCTAACATATCATTTGAAGTATGTCTTCAATTTAAATTTGATTAAAATTACAAACGTTCCATCTATTGTGTCAACCAAAATGGTGTCAATCTTCTGCTGAACTTTTCGATGAACTTTCTTGAAATAAGTTACAGCAGCTAAAAGTTAAGGCTAGCCTTGGGCCATAAACATTTTTAAAAATATAACTCTTGGAGCTTTGGCTGGGTGGCTCTGTTGGTTGGAGTGTTATCCCATACACCACAAAGGTTGGCAGTTCAATCCTGGTCGTGGCACATACAGGAAACATACGATGGATGTTCCTCTCTCACATAGATGTCTCTCTCTCTCCACCCCCTCTCTCTTAAATCAATGAACATATCCTCAGGTGAGGATTTT
>NW_006371265.1:0-943 GCF_000327345.1 Myotis davidii
TCGTGACCCACAGGTTGAGAACTGCTGCTCTATAGAAGCAAATTCAATGTGCAAAACCTTAGTAGAGAAGGGCAGGTCATGTGAGATGATTTTATCTGCACGCATCACTTACCACTCTTATTGACTTGGGGGAGGGTGGGTCCTTTACTGGTAGTCTTACTTCATAGTTTACAACTTAGAGATGCAGGAAGGCAGAGGAGGTAGTGCACTGAGTCTAAGCTATTAGAGATGGACCTATCTGTAATATCTACATTAAACACAGATTACATATGTATATTAAATCTGTATCTAACAATCACAAGAGATGTCTGAGTATTGTTTGACATGCAGGAAGCAGCCATTTCCTACAGTGGAACTATATGTTTCATGAAAAGCACAATGTTATCTACATTAATAAATTGTTTAGGGCTGAGGTGGTTGAGGGAAGAGTGGTGAGGTCTTGAGAATGGGCTAGTTAAATGAAGGGCCTCATTTCCAGAACCTGGAGGACTTAGTTATCTGATATAAGGAGGCGAAGACTCTGAATCACTTAAGGTAGGAGATACATACACATAGATCTGTAGTTAGAGTAGTTGCCCTTGTTTTAAAATATGCATATATCATGTAAATAGTCCATAATCAATTTATTCTGTCTCACTAAGTGTCCATCCTTTAAGGGTATGCAGGAATTTAAAAATAATGTTTGATGCTAATCCTAGCTCTGTATTCCCTACCGCTCAGTGAGACCACCTTCTTATCATCCCCCTGCATCTTGGGCTGAGAGGCCAGTGCTGCCCCTCAGACCTCCTGTTGCTGGAGTGAGAGCCCACCCTGGCCGCCCCAGATGTGATGGAGATCAAGTCCCTGAGAGAGAAATCAGTTTTCTTTGGATGAGTGCTCCCTTAAGCTGGCTGCTGAGGCAATGAATGATGGACAGAAATGTCTCTTAGGAAAGAGGTGGCTT
>NW_006371266.1:0-943 GCF_000327345.1 Myotis davidii
CATGCTTTGTGGAGAAGCTGTGGTCCCTTAAAGTGGTACAACTTCATGGGCTTTGTGTGTGCAAAGCTAAGAGCTTTACATAAATTATACAGGTGATCTCATCCAATCAACCTAATAGTCTAAATTGACTTAAAATGGATTGGCCACTTTCTAATTCAGTGGGTGTTACTAACCAATTTTTTTTCTGTTTTTCTCAGTGAATAAAATTATTATTTTAACTTCTTGGAACCACACTGGAAAGTATTTTTAAATAAAATTAGTGATGCCATTTAATATGTTCTTTTCACGTCGTTCAAATGCGGGTGAATCTGCAGGGTACAATTTACTGCAGCCAAGTAACCAAAAAGTTTAAGGCAATGAAAACTTTGAGTGAAATAAAGGAACTAAATGAGTTCAGGAGACTCTTAACTGCAAAGAAATTCACTTGTCAGGCAATGTAAAAGTCCCTGGTATAGCACATAACCAAAAATTACACCTGAAATAACTTGTTAATTTCCATGGTCCTTTCTGTTAGAACAGCTTTAACCCATAACGTTTTTAAATCACCTTGTTTGTACTCGAGTCTCATTACAAAGACTGTTTATCTAAAATTTATGTAGGCTGCTTGAAATTTTCCAAACAGATAAATGACATGTTCACCCTCTAAAACCAATGGGTTCAGAGTAGATGGGTGAGTTTTGAATGAAAATGCCAAAGCTCTACAGAGTAACGCGTTAGAGTCCTAATGATCAGTTTGTTCCAGAATGAGCTGCACTTATGTTACCTCCTAGCTTGACCTTTCCACACTTTTATCTCTTTGATGTTAACTAAAGATTTGGTGGTACCAATTCCCTATACAAATTCAAGACATAATAATAATTAAGCAAAAATGTCAGAGAGCAAGCTATTTCCACTCATGCTGTTATCAGGCAGAATGGAAGACCCTGGGCTAGTGTGCAACCTC
>NW_006371267.1:0-943 GCF_000327345.1 Myotis davidii
TGAGAAAACGGAGAGAGAGAGAAACAAGACTCTCAGTTTGAAAGTTAAATGGCCCTTTAAGATTAACTGTTCAAATAAAGCAGCTGCTTTTCTTCATGCTGTGTGAGGATCCTGTCCTACTCAGACACTTTATCTTAGCGCACACGCTAAGTCTGATGCGTCTGCTATAACGAGAGGGACACGACACAGATGAGCAGTTTCCGCGGTTAAAATTCCAATGGTACAAGTAAATGATAAATATTGACTTATTAAACACCTACTTTGTACTATCACTAGACAAGGACATGTGGAGCTAAAGAAGAAATGTGAAGTGTAATTCCCATTTCTCAGGAGTTTCCCATTTAATTAGGGAATCAGAAGAATTGCAGTTTAAGAACCGAGGAGAGAGACCACCGTGGGCTAGAGGACTCAAGAGAGACTGAGTCCTGAACTGGGCATTGTCCGATGTGTGGGAATGGAGGAAGCAGAGGACACAGCGACCCAAACAAGGGACATAACGTAGGCAAGACACAGAAGGTGTGTTCCTGAGAGAGTGGGGTTAGCCTGATGAGTGGAGGAACGAATGGAGAGTGAGAAATGAGGGTCACAGGCACGGAACTCTCGAGAAGGTCTTCATTTTTGAAGTGGGAGGAGGTACAGAATGGGGGAGGGGTGTGCCTCCAATGGATGCTCTTTGAAGGGCAAGTGGCTTTGACAGTTCAGACTAGAGGGCAGAGAGCTGGGGCTGGAGAGACCAGCCCAGGCAGCGACCAGTAATCCAGTTGCGAAGGGGAGACAGTTTCCTGCGAATGTTTCTCCAGCCCGAAGCTTGGAGTGACCTCATAGCTGCCTGGGATTTGCTCCGCTCAGCATTCGAAGTCAATCTTTTGATCGATCGTCATAATTGGCCAAACACACCAGACAGGCTTACTTTCTGGAATAAATACTGTGCTCATAGATCTTC
>NW_006371268.1:0-943 GCF_000327345.1 Myotis davidii
GGGGAAAAAAAGAGAAATACATAAAAAAGGCACATAGACATATAGTGACAGGAAGTGGTGACTCAGGTAATAAATCAGGAGGCCCAGGGGCTCCTCTGTACACCTGCTGACCCATCATTATTTTTTCTACGGGATCTCCAAGTATACCTGACCATGGGGAACACCTTGATTGACTTTTTAGTAGACACTGGAGCCATCTATTCAACTTTAAATACAAGAATGACTAAAATAAGTCAGTAAACTATCTAAATAGTGGAACTTATTGTAAAGATGCAACAAAAGGCCTATCTCCAGTCCCTAGAGTGTCAATTAGGAAATTTTAAATTGTCACACAAGTTTTCTCTATATGCCTGAATGTTCCATCCCTCTGCTGGGATGGGAATTGCTCTGTAAATTGCATACCCAAGTAACCTTGTCTCATGAAAGGCAGCTGCTTTGCCTGCAGGTCCCAGCAGAACATACACTCCAACTACAAATGATTTTAACCTGTTCACGGGGACCAAGAGGAGAACCAATCCCTCCTATTAGTAAGTGAGTAAAACTGTTTGGGCAGATGGGACTCCAGGGTGAGCAATCAATGCTCACCTGAGTGGCCTACGATATTCCTAGAGAAATCCCATACAGTGACAAATATTTCTCTAGATGTCTAATACCCTGGTAGGGAGTAGCTACACATCAGCATGTACTTCAGAATATCTCTATGACTTTAATCACCATAGCAAATGAAATTGCCACTTCACTCCTTAATCTCTGAAGGCCTCTAGGTTTTCTGGCTAAAGTGTTCTAGATAATCAAATTCCTTTATATTACATATTAGAGGCCTGGTGCACAAATTCAGAGGCTGGGTGGAGTCCAGCCAGCCTGCCCCGATTGGGGTGGGGTGGGGGATTGGCAGTGGGACTGGCCAGGGGGAGGGGCCACAGGAAGTTGGCTGGCCAGCCCC
>NW_006371269.1:0-943 GCF_000327345.1 Myotis davidii
GGATGAAGCTGTGGCTGGGAAGGCCGAGCCCCTTGCATCGGGCCTCTAGTATCTATATAATTAAGGTTACAGGTTTTAGTAAATAACACAGGGATGCAACTTAATGGCAAAGCTAAAACTTACTTGCAGGACCTGAAGAAAATAGTGGAAATTTTTTGGCTGATCTCCACGCTACCATATTTTGGATAGCCAGGTTCTCAGCTGACGTTTAATCCCTGGCTGCTCTCCCCTGGGGAGTGAGGGGAACGATAATTGCATCACCTCTGGATGCTTTAAATTGTGCACAGTGCCTGATGTATAGTAGCATGGAGGTGACTGAGAATTTAAATATAAATGGAAAGGCTAGAATGATCTGCAAGAGAGATACTTGGATATTTAGATTGCTACACCAGACAAGAATTCAAAAGAGGACAAAGTTCATTGGTCAGTGCATTATTCCCTCATTGATTTTCCCTGCCAGTTCCTTCCAGCTCATTGATTTCCATTGCTGATTGAGTCATGTTCATGGGCGGCTAGGAGGTCACTTCATTTCCCTTTTGCTCATTTTTTTCTGCCGACTCCGCACTCCTCCACATGTGCCTGTCACTTCCACTAATCTCAATTGTCTGCTGTCAACAAGGTGATATTCTCTTTGTACAATGTGCCATGCGAGGCATAATGCTTAACCAGGGCCTACTCCCAGATTCCATGTAGTCTGCCATCACTTGGGAGTTTTTAGTTCCTCTGTATTAAAGTTAAAGGTATGCAATAAGCATGGTCCCCAGTGGTCATAGGCAATACACCCTAAGCTGGCAGGAGGAAATAATGTCCTGATCTCTCTGAAAACAGCTGATACCACAGTGTGGAGAGACACAGAACAAACACACCTAACGGTCACAAGTTTCTCTTTAGTTCACACTCTCCAGAAGTCCTTTCATTCAGCAGCAATGAGGTTGTCTGCCCA
>NW_006371270.1:0-942 GCF_000327345.1 Myotis davidii
TCTCTTATATGCACAATGTATTGTGGTAACTGAGGCAAACCTATTTTTCAATGAAGTAATGACTGTGGTTTTCTGTCACCTACATACAAGTAGGCAATATCTAGGAAACAGAAACGGATATTGACGACTACACTCAGCATTATGCTCCTGTCACTTATCACTGTCTCCTCCTTCTGTACTTAAAGGAAGTTCCAGGCTACCGCTGACTGTCCCACGGGAAGTAAGTGGGTCCCATGGTGCTTCAGGTTATACAGGTCTGTGGCTTCCACAGGACACGGCTGATCTTGCCACGGCAAGAAGATTAAGCGAAGGCATGCACAGACCATGCTGAGACTCACCTCTTGCAACCCAACCCGGACACGTGGCTTCCCCGCCTGTCCCCGGGCATGTCTCCAGAACGTGCTCATGGCCATCATAGTTTACTACACGGGACGGCACCAGATACCCACATGCACGTGACATTCCGTGAGCTCACCATAGAAAACGAGCCGGCCCTTCGCCAGGTTCCTCCCGCGCAGGTTGCCTGCAGTGCATTCGTAGAAGCCTTCGTCTTCCTGTTGAAAGTTCGGGATTTCAAGGGTAGCCTGGGATTTGCTGTACTTGACTTTCCCTGGCAACGGGCTTCCGTCCAACCTCCTCCAACTAATATCGGGGACTGGACTGAACAGTTACACCGCGTTAGAACACGATCCGGCTGGGTCTTGTGACAACAGGGTAAAATGGGAGTGTCCTTAACATGAACTCTCAGGGAAACCCTCCAATGAATCAACCTCGAGGCTCGCGTGCCGGTTATGCGACCACTTGCATTCACTCCATCAGCGCTTGTAACACCTCATTCAGGGCCTGCCACCCGCAGTCACGGTGCTCTGACCAGAGAATGGATTGCTGAGCAAAATAAACATGTTCTCTGGCCTCACACTGCTGACAGACTAGTGGAGTGAC
>NW_006371271.1:0-943 GCF_000327345.1 Myotis davidii
CCTAGCTGAGGAGCTCCGGGGGCAGCCAGACCACCCCAGGCAGTGACGGCTCTGCATGAGACTAGAGCCTCCCTGAGAGCCATCCGCTAAACATGTTGGAATGGAGTGAGACCAGGTCTGGCAGTCACGGCCTCTGAGGTGGCTCTTTGTTCTGAGGGTGGTGATGAGGGGATCAGGGGAGTGTCAGACTTGGGCAAGTGAAGGTCTGGGGCCAAGGAAGCAATTGGAAAGACAACTTCTTGGCAGAGATGGCTCACCTTGCACTTGAACACAGCCACCTCTGAGCCGCCTCCAGTGCGCAAGAACAGTCAAGATGGAGAGCGGGGACAGAAGTGAAGGGTTCTTGGCTGTGGAGATGGTGTTTTTGGAAGCTGTGGGACAAGGCCTGTCAAACGACTTCCACTGGGGATCGGACTTGAAATTGAGCCTTGGTCTCAATTGCTGTGTGGAGGCCTGTATGGCCTTGCCCCTTTGGTGGCCTCATTGTCAGCCTTGCATGGAAATGTGTGTGTCTTTGTAAGTTCAAAACATCTAATAATGAGGCTCTCTGTGGCTATTTCAGACCCAGTCCCTCCAAGCCCAGAGATCTGAGATGACTAGCTTGTGCTGTTTCCTTGGCCTTCGCAGAATTAGACTCATAGGTTAGCTTACACAGCCAGGATGGAGCTCCCAGCTAGGGCAGGGTGGAGTGGGAAGTGATGAGTACTGCACTGCTCCCTGTCTGGCTAGGAGGCAATCACAATGGCGGGTGCGCAGGCTGGAGAGTCCGCACTCTTGTCACCCCCCTGCTTCCACATCTCCTGTCTGAACCTCCTTGCTATCCTGCCCTCTCCATCAGAAATTCCCCACTACATAAGTCAATCGTGGTGTCCACCATGTCCACCCTGCCTTCAATGCTCTGCCAAGGAAAAGACTCTAGGCCAGTGGTTCTCAACCTTCCTAA
>NW_006371272.1:0-943 GCF_000327345.1 Myotis davidii
CTGGGTTTGTGGCTAGGGTCTTTTCTGGCCGTGTGACTTTCAGGCAAATTACTAAATTTTTGATCCTTCCTTTCTGTAATTTAGGGATAAGACCTTATCTAAAAGCGCATCTACAGTGATGGCACAAAGCTTGACACATAGTTGGTCCTCAGAAAGTGGTGATTTCCTGTCCCTTCCCATCTTTTCTTGGTCAATAGCCATACAAAGAAAATCACTCCGTGCTATCTCCTTCTTTCAGAAGCTTATTACCCACAAAGTAATAGGATATCTACATAGTAGCAATACAGATAATAAGCTTTTTAGAAATTAGGAAGAAGAAAGTTATTTCTAATAAAGCAAATAGGGTTTAGCTAAAAATCTGCTTTTATAATAAATTCTGACCATTCAGAAAGTAAAAACTACTATGGAAAAAAGTGATCCAGTATCATTATGTTACTTATTCTCTATTGTTAATTTGATACTCCCTAAAATAACTCTCCCAAAAGATGATTCTCTGGAGGAGTCAGGGTGATTTGAATAGTGAAGATAATGGGGATTATATGCATCTAAATGACTATAAATTAAAAGCAATTTTTACATTAGTTGTTATAATGGTAATTTGCTTTGAAGCAGTAACTTTAGTTTTCTCCCTAACAGTTCTAAATTAGACATGTTGGAAAGAATTTGGATAAAGAATGATTTTCAACATACAGCTTAACATTTTTAATGCCAAATTTCAAACATAAATATAATGAGGCACCAATCACCCACATTAAACACTTATCAAAATTTTAATATATTTGCTTCATCTATATTTTCTTTGTTGTTCATCTGTGAAATAAGGGAGCAAAACAAAACTCCTGACACTATCATTTTACCCCTATATATTCAGTATGCATCTTTAAAAAATTTTTATTGATTGACTGACTTTACAGAGAGAGGATAGGGGAGAGAGAGAGGGAAA
>NW_006371273.1:0-943 GCF_000327345.1 Myotis davidii
TGGGGGTACAGCCGGTCCCTGCTTAGCAGAAATGGACATCCATCCAAATTAATGGGAAGGGAACCAACCACTTCTTCATGGAACAAAGTAAAAATACTAGAGAGCAGTGCAATTTCTCTGAAAGCGGCTCAGCAATGATATAGCTTCTGTCTCATCATCAAAGCCCCCAGCCTCCACCGTGAGCATGCCTTTCTCATGGCAGAGCCTTCATCCCAGCACCCCAAAAATGAGGAAGTGAACGTAACTCACTGCAGGGTCTCCCTGGTCCCTTCTGCTACCCCAGCCCCAATTTGCAAGCCCTGCATCCTCCATTTTCACATTATCTTCTCTGGGACCCTCCCCTATACGATTTTTGAATATTTTATAAAATTTCAAATTCAATAACAGATACTTGGCAAAACGATTGAAAGAAAGAAGGAAAACTGTCTTTATTTGTAGATGGTCCTATGTATAAAAAATCCTAAGGCATCTACAACAACAAAAATTACTGGAATTAATATCTTAGTTCAATAAGTTCTCAGGATACAAGATCAATATGTAAAAATTAATGTTGTTTCTATATACTGGAAATAATGCAAATATGAAATTCAGAAAGCAATTTCATTTATAAAAGCATGGAAAATAATAAAACAGGGGCCAGAGTCCTTCAGATCAAGGCTCCGTACCAAAAATAATAAAACATTTTGGAATAAATTTAAGAAGAGAAGTGAAAAAAGTTATTCACTGCCAACCAAAAAAACATTATTGAAAGGAAGTAATAAAGTTCTAAATAAATGGATAGACATTCTATGATCGTGGATAGGAAACCTCAAAATTGTTAAATGTCAATTCTTCCCAAATTATTTTTAGATTCAATAAACTTCCTATCAAAATATCAGCAAATTGGAGGACTAACATGTCCTAATTTACTTATTTATTAAATATGTTTTTATTAATTTCAGAG
>NW_006371274.1:0-943 GCF_000327345.1 Myotis davidii
GGAGAAAGGCCCCTCCATAAGTCAGGGTCCTTTCAGAACACCAGTAATACTGGGACATGGTCAGTCCATCTTTAAACTTGGGAAAATGCGGTTTCAGCGGGCTTGGGAGAGGGAAACAGCTGTGGTTGAACCCTGGCTCTCCAGGTCATGAGCAGGGTGACGATGGCCAGGTCCCAGACTGTCTGAGCTTCACTGTCTTCACATGCACAATGATGAGTGCTTGAGAGGTCCTGTGAGGAATGGGTGAAATAGTGCACATCGCGCAGTGAACACTGAGCACGGTGCCTGACACGTGGGAGCTGTCAGTGAAGGAGGACTAGTCTTTGTTAGCTATTAGTCTTATTCATCATCGGAGCTGTTCAGTCGCAGGGACACCCAAAGACAGCAGGGAGTCCGTGTCAAGGGTCAAGGGCACAAACTTCGTCAGATACAGCAGCTGTACCACTTGACAAGGACTGTGGGAACACCCCTTGGCCTCTCTGAGCCCCAGCTTCCCGACTGGTAAAATTAGCATGTGCACCACCCACCTCAAGGGCTGTCGTGGCCATCAAATGCCACTCTGTACGTGTGAAAGTGCCTGGCACTTGGAAGGGCTCCATTGGTGGCAGCTGCTGAGGCACTCTGCCAAACAGGAGCACCGACAGCCCGAGCCCTCCCCCCCCCCAGCTCCCCGTGGAAACAACTCATTCCTTCCGCCTTCGTCTTTTCTGAGCCTTGTTCATCTATTTCTCACAAGCTCTCACCCTCAGTTAAACTGATCTGGTAGCAGATATACCAGGGCAGGGGGGACGGGACAGTGGCATAAAACAGGACATTCTATCCATCAACATTTTTCTCAATTTGGAATAGACAGTCATGACTTTGATGATTGTACTACAGCCTAAATCCGCATTGAGCCTCCCTGAAGCTCCCAGCCTTCCTCTGCTGGCCCCCAGCTTTGCTG
>NW_006371275.1:0-943 GCF_000327345.1 Myotis davidii
CCCTTTGCCCACCTCTACCCAGTCCCTGCTACCGCCCTTGGCCCTCCCCACACCATTGTCTGTGTCCTTGGGCTATGCATAAGCATTCTTTAGCTAATCCCATCACCTTATTTTTGCATCTTTGTGCTATATTTTTGTGGTTAAGAAACTTGCAAAATATAACCCCACCTTGGCAAACAGTCAGTGAGTAAGTTCTGCTAGCGTATTAAATAGTTTACAAAAGACAATCTCTATCCCAGCAGTAATATAGTATCTACACATTCAATCAGATAGACACGATAAGCCTCTCCTTGATGTTTTCTGTAGCTGTGCGAGGTAGAAGCTTTGAAATGGAGTTCTTCCTTCCACGCAAAATAAATCTTTCATTTTTATTTAATTCTATTTCCAAACCTATTCATAAGATGGAATATGTTGTGTGTTTTTTTCTGATAGAATCGCATTCATTGTTTTCCTCCTTTAAAGCAAAAAAAAATAATCTTTATTCAGCCTTTCTTCTCTGTTTGAGGAGGATAAACAAGTGTATGGTTTGCTAGTACATCAAAGTCCTATCAGTATATCTCCTGTTCACTAGAAAATTATGCCACATTTTTCACATTAAAATGTATCAAATATTTTTTTACTATGGAGTTTCAGCCATGTGCTATTGTTTCTGGTTGTTATGCATTGTGCATGGAAGGGTGAACACTATGCAGGGGAAAACATAAAAGCAAATGTTTGCTCACACCCTTTCAGCTCTGAACCCAAAACAACCAAGTGTTTGTAAATGAATCACAGGGCAGGATTATGAAAACTCACCCAGCTCTTCTCAAACAGAGTCTTGCCAATGTAACTGCTTTACAGCAAAATAAAAGCTATTTGTTTGTCTTACTGATTATCACTGAGATGACATGATAGCTTTTAAATCCTTCCAGTTATTTGTAAAGAAACTTCTAAGCCCTCAGGA
>NW_006371276.1:0-943 GCF_000327345.1 Myotis davidii
ATTATTTCACTATAGAAGATTTTTCTTTAAGAAAATGTTGAAGTTGATGAGAGTCACCAAAGATAATTTGCACTTACATCTATGGTGCCCAGGATGATTTGGAACCAACCTCATGGAGTTTAAGATTATTTGAAATAAAGTATATTGTAGTGATAAAATGATACATTCTAAGACCAGATTGCTTTGGGTTCAAGTTCCTATTGTACTACTTTCTAACTGTGTAACCTGGAATCAGTCACTTCAAACTTTTTATACCTGTGATTTTTCTTCTTTATAATAAAGATAATTATGGTGTCTACTTCATAGGATTGTAATGAGGAATAAATAAGTTACCATGTGTGAAGCACTTAGAACAGTGTTTGGCATATTGTTAGCAATACTTGCATTAGCAGATTTTATTTTGGGGAGGTGGATGCTTATTCTTAAATTGTGAGTTACTGTTTTTGTTATAAGATTTACATATAAATTTTATCTGTGATAGCTGTGCATTCTCTGAAACAGATTATATAGTTCATATACACTGGGCATCATTCTTACACTACTTCAAAATGTGTGGGTCTAGCTGTTCCTGAGCTTTTGTCTAGTCCTTTTGACTCTGACAGTGGCTTCTAATGCATGGACTCTAAAACCAAAGCTAGAGTGATAACCAGTCTTGATTCACACATGAATCGTCAGCACCTATGTCTGTGGTTTACAAGGTAATTACTCTGATAGCTGAATTAGGTTGGCTTTAAAAAAAATCAGGACTCATAAGTTATGATTGTGTTATAGTTGGTTCAATTGAGTGTTCATAATGCCCTGAGCCGCTTACTATGCAGAGAATGATGGGCTTAACTCCTTGAGTTTCTGATTCAGTAGGTCTGCAGTGGATCTCAAGAATTTGTATTTCTAAGAAGTTCCTGGATGTGCTGATTTTGGGACCACACTTTAGGAATCTTTCAAA
>NW_006371277.1:0-943 GCF_000327345.1 Myotis davidii
CTCTGTTCTCCCTAGTTGATCCTGCTCCTCCCAGAGGAACTTCCTAGTCAACTGAAACCCAACTTCTCAAACCTCTGCTGAATTGGAACTTCGCTGGCTTCTTTGGGGAACTTGAGGCCTCCACAAACTGGTTCCTCTAAGGCCTCTTCCTTCCCACCTCCCTCTCTTACCACCTTTGGTCTTCCCTTTAGTACCTGTGCATCTATTCATAGGACCTCCTTTAAATCTCTACCTTCTCACCCCTCTGTCCACCCCGCCATCCCCTTTCCCTGCCCACGCCAGCCCCTCAACTTCCTACAGTCACTTGAATCGCTTCTGCAAACCCCCTAGCCTATTAAGGGGCCCCAACGGGACTCAGGGGTCCCCGAAAGCAACTCCTAAAGCTAAAAAGGAAAAAGCCTCATTGGAAACAGACTGGATATTTTGTCCATTCAGACGGGCCTTGGGGACATCCAGATGACTGCTGGATGTCCCCTGAGTCTCTTGCCTAAAATGCAGTACACAGCCTTTGTAAGATTACATATTAGGACACATGAAAAACCATAAAAGTCCTTTCCAATAAAACACAAAATTAAAAAAGGAGAGTAATTTGTTTTAAAGTCCTTTGTACCTTTCCTTGGTACAAAGCATTAGCCCTCATGTTGAATAAGTAACCTCAATTTGTTTCATCTGCCAAAAACATAATTTGGGTAAGTAATATAAAATGGAGCAGAGATGTGATCTATTTTATTTAAACCAATGACTCTGTATCACTATGTTTTACTTAATCATGGCTAAATTTTTAGAATGAAACCTATTAAGATCTGTTTTATCATCAATATGTGTGTATGTGAGTATGTAATGTATGTGTAATATTTTCTTACTCAAGATGGTATTATCAAATTCATTTATAAAGCTCCCATTCAAAATGACTTCGAGATAAACAAGCACTTACATACATTCA
>NW_006371278.1:0-943 GCF_000327345.1 Myotis davidii
CTCCTCTTAGACCACTGGGTTCCTAGAGTCCTGTGGTAATGTAGGAAAGATGGAAACTGGTCTGACTCTTAGTAACTTCAATTGTATAAGCCTTACATGCCCACTGCTACCTAAGGAGCCATCAAAATGTGCCCAAGATCTGAATAGAAGAGCATGTTCTGACTAAAGCTCTGATAGATCGAAACCAGATTTTCTCATTGAAATAAGAGAAAATAATTTCTCAAAGGAAAATCTATTCTTTTCTCATGCCATTTAGTTCAAATCTATTTCCTTATCACCCTCCAGCACCATGGTAAGATCACCTGGTTTTGATTTATCAAAGCATTGACTCAATGTGACATACAGCACCTATCCATGGATACTGAAAAAAAAATTCCTGATGATGTCTTATTTTCTTGACAACTTCTCACCATATATCATGATAAGCAGAACTGAAGAATGAAGAATGCTCATTGTGCATAGCATTCTGCACATCAATTTGTGCATGGTTTTTATTTTTCTTCTCTTTTTCTTAATGGAGGAAAAATTCACACAAAATAAAATTAACCACATTAACCACGGCTTTGTTTTATTTATCCACCTCTATACCCTCTTCCACGTGCATGGATTTTCAGACTTATATTTTTAAAATTTGGACTTGCTTTCCTAAGTGAATTATATGCAGAGCCCAATATACAGAAGAAAGGAAAGTGGAGCTGATTTGTTAAAAAGCAGAATGAGAAACCAGCACCCTTCACATTTAAAGTCCCACCTTTTTCCTCATAATATCCTGAGGCATATCCATTGAATCTTAAGGCCAAGGAGAACATAGATAAAACACTATAGAACTAGGGAGAAGTTACAACAATATGTGCTGGGGCTCACCAGCGGACCCTGAGCGATGGATGAATGATTTCTCTGACACACATGTCTGTGAAAGAGAGGGCTAAAGGACTGCCTGGCT
>NW_006371279.1:0-943 GCF_000327345.1 Myotis davidii
TTTGTGCACTGGGCCTCTAGTCATTAATAAAGCTTTAGTGAACTTCTTAGAACATGTACTTGAATGACCCTCGGTGAGAATGTCTTCAGTGTACATTCCCAGGAGCATGATTACTACGTCATATGCTTTGCATATACTGGTAGTAAATTGCTTTCTAGCATGGCTGTCATAATTTACCTTTCCACAGCTATGAGGGCTCACTCCAAAGCCCCACAGCTCCCCAAAAGCTGGCATGCCTTTGTATACTGAACTTTTCATTGATTCAAGAAATAATTACTGAGTATATAGTATTCATATGGCTCTGTTCTAGGCACTAGAACTACAGGGGAGACATAAAAAGTAAAGCAGGGGACCTGATCTAATTTTGGGATTGATGGTCAGTGGACATTCTCCAAGGAGAGGAAAAAATATTTGATCTGTGATCTAAACTATAAATGGAAGAGAATGGAGAAGCCAGCATAGAGTTAGTGGGAGTATAAGGAAGACAAGATAAGTAATCCAAACAGAGGAAAGTGTATGTGCCAAGAAGGTCTGATGTGAACATGAATATGGCTCTTTGGAGAAAATTTCAAACCACAATGAGATACTATGGAATACTCATTAGAAAGGCTTAGTTATAAAGACTGATTATACAAAGTGTAGGTGAGGATATAAAGCAACTGGAACTGTCATTCATTGCTGATAGGAATGAAAAATGGCATAGCCCTTTTGGAAAGCACTTTGGAAGTTTCTTACAAAGTAAAACATGGCTCCCTTTCAGCTCAGCAATTCCACTTCTAGGTATGTGTCAGAGAAATTGAATGCTTCTGTTCACAAAATAAAAATGTGAACAAAATTTCAGAGAGTTAGATTCTTCAAAAAATTAAAAATGTCATTACCATGTGATTCAGTAATTCCGCTTCTGGGTATATATCCAAAAGAACTGAAAACAGGATCTTGAAGA
>NW_006371280.1:0-943 GCF_000327345.1 Myotis davidii
TGCTTTATTGAGGATGTAGGTAGCACAGTTCCTGTCATATTCCATAATCACTAAGTTATAATCTGTCGGGGTGGGTACTTGAAAGCTTAGTACTTCACAAGTTAAAATTAGAACACCACGGTTACAGAATTAAAGAATAATTTGGTTTATGGCTATTTCTTTGTGTCTGTGTGTGTATGTCCACCCAAATGCCCAAGTACATACTAATAGTTCATTTGCAAATATAAATTTGAGGACCATTAGAAATAGGTTTACTTTAAGAGTTTTCTTAACAGTATGTTTAGCCCTAAGATTTGTGAGTAAAACCTTTGCTAATACTTGACAATGTCAATAAGATGTCAGGTAGACATTTCATAGTCATAGATCATCTTCAGGGCAAGTTTTACTGTTCAAACAGTAACTTAAGGGTTAAACTCCACATTCTCAAGCTGACTCACCATTTCATACAGTTGACTCTTATCTGAGCGACTGGGCAATGATCTAGGGACTTGTGTCATTTTAAGTTTTAAGAGATAAAAATGTTCTTGTGCAAATACTTTCCCTTTGGCTTTGTTGTTAAGGCATGTTGGGTGATTTAAAACATCATTTGCTCCAGGACACAGGCTATTTGGCCCCATTCTCATTGAGAACAAGATACCTACATAATTGATCTATGAGAAAAAGGAATGAGGGGCTTGTTCAACCAGAAAATATGTGTATCTCATGTGTATGTATCCATTGTATTCAAATTCTTCTAGTGTGATTTTGCCTAGTTTCAGAGCAAACTTAGTGCCTAGTAGAGGACATCAAGGATGCCTAAATAAATGCCTGGTGGACCACTGCGTACATGAGTGAAAGTGATATCAACTTACAACCAGCTACCCACCGGACAAAAAGGGCTCCTACTGAGTTGATATATTCCAACCTTGTTACATCACTGTGTGTGTGTGTGTGTGTGTGTGTG
>NW_006371281.1:0-942 GCF_000327345.1 Myotis davidii
ATTCCATTGGAGAAATAGAGAAACCAAGGTAGGGCTCAATTTTGGGGGAGGGAGGGGATAGAGATTGATTTGGACTTGCTGAATTTAAGGTAAGGGGTGAGTATCAATGTAGAAATGTAATGAAGACAGTTGGGGGTAACAGCATGAGAAGTCCTTGTTATTATAGCCAAACCTCCTTTAGAATCTCTTGACCTGGAATGTTCTTGTTTTTTTCCACTCTCCCTGTAACATTGGAAGGAAATGGATTATGGCTGCCCAGGGGGCCTTCTCTAGCTTCACAACCAGGAAGAAAATGAGAAGGATATTTCATAATCACCAGGTTTTCATAAGAACTTGGTGTGAGGAGACCACTATTGGGTGGTACTGAGAAGAACTGGTTTGATTTCATCCACTCCTACTTAATTTCCGTTGTGTCCTCTCCAAGGACATGCTGACTTCCATGTCGGTGTGCGATGTGGGAAGGAAAAGGACATCAAACATTGCTGAATGGACTGTACTTCTCTTCTGGAACCACTTCCATGGACTCATTACACAGACTCTCACTGAGCCGGGGAGCCCAAGCATTACTGATCTCAGAGCTTCTGGATACCACCTGCCTTGACATCGATTTCAATGCTAGCGGGACATTTCAGAAACAGTCAATTTAACTGAGTGCAAATGATGTGATCACCAAGGTTTGGTAAAAAGCCTACAGTTGAGACCTAGAAAGTAAATGCCCTCTTCCTCTGAGCCACTTGACATTTTTCAGTAGACTGAGAACTGACAGAATTCCCAAGAAAGCAAATAGTTTTATTCATATGACAAAACAGTTATTCTCAATTAATAAGAGCAACTGATGGGCACCACAAGAACTTTGTAATATAAAGGACAACCTTTCGAAAAGAGATTGGAAAATGGCCATAAATGACTAAAACATTAGGACACAGATGTGCAGTAATTTTT
>NW_006371282.1:0-943 GCF_000327345.1 Myotis davidii
TGGGAAATAAGATTAATATGCATCATGGCTAAATATAAATGAATTGCATTCCTATGATATGTTAAGTCATGAGCTTCCTAATTTTGTGGAGCCAATAGTAAGTAATATATTATCCAAGTAACTATTTTGGGGAGGAATTGAAGATTGATTGAACAGAAGCTTAGAGAGAAATGTCCAACATTACTTTTTCTCTATGTTCATGATTAAAAGATTTTATTAATAGACTTTCTTTACATATAAAGCGTCTTCACTTTTGCTTTTATCATGGTTCTTACCAAAGTCTTCCCTGCATTATTTTTATTTTATGTTTTAAAAAAATTCCTACCTGAGAGGAATCATTCAAAATCCAAACTGTCTTGCTCTTTGATGCATCTCTCATGATGCCTATCAAAGTACACGTTTACTACGTATCAGTTTACTTTGCTTTTATCATAGTAAACAATGAGTAAATGCTTCTTGAATAAAAAATAATAAATGAATACATTCATTACTGAAAGATATGAGATTGATCTATACACGACCTAATCTCTGGTCTTATTCACATTATATCTGTTCTCTGAGGGCTTATGAAAAAGGTATATTCATTTAAACATAAGTCGTACTAACTAAGCCTCTACTATGTTTTGGTCACTGTTTTTGACACTGAGGATATAGCAGTAAATGAAACAATATCTTTAGCCTAATGTAGCTCACATCCTAGTTGATAGCAATAGACAATAAAAAACATACAAGTAAAGTACATAGCATGTGAGATGGTGATAAGAGCTGTTGGGGAAATACCGTGTGACAAGTAGCTAGGGAGTGACAGGTTGGGAACATGATGACTGAAGCCGGGGTGGTAAGGAAAGGCCTCCCTGAGAAAAAAGGTATTTGATCCAAAACCTACTGGAGGTGAGGGAATAAGTCACGTAGATATTTTACATAGAGCAATCTAGGCAGAATA